>NW_020837967.1:12968912-13176404 GCF_003676395.1 Aethalodelphis obliquidens | reverse complement strand
AGAGAGAGAGAGAGAGAGAGAGAGAGAGAGAGAGAGAGAGAGAGAGACTCCCCTAAGCCCTCAGGGGAGAACTTCTTTAGAGCAGAACCAAGTTGGGCAAGTCTCTGAGGTCTGGAGTGAAATACAATAAAATTTGCATTTATATAGCCCTCCTTATGCTCTTGCTTTATGTGCTATCCATGTTAAATAAAAACACAATTAAGAGTTAGTTCTAAAATACCAGGTCAAACATATCAAACAAAATCTGGAATCGCAATTAGTGCTAGAATACCAGAACAAACAGATGGCTGTTGAGTTTGGATTTAAGAAGAGAAATAGGACGTGCCGGCTGCATATCAACAGAGGAGTAAGTAGTTCTGGAGCTTTGGGCAGACAGGGCTGGAGGTTGGGCTACAGAAAGAGCCACGATGGGACAGCGATCAGTTCTGTGCCTTATTATAGGTCATGAAAACTCAGTGCGGCCAAAATTTTGGGGCATGTCCTATGGGTCAGGTGCTATGCCCTGTGCTGAGGACCCAAAGACAATCAGACTTGAATCCTGTCTTCAAGCCACTGAGGGTCCAGTTAAAAGGAAGAACACATGCGTGAAACCCCTTGAGGGAGCTTCACTATTTGTGGAGGTAGAAGACTTTATTCCAGGTATTAAATAAGCCTGTGACGCTCGACCTAAAAGCTGAAAAGAAATTCAGCTCAGATCCCTTACTTGGCTCTTATCTGCTCTGAAACCCCAAAAGCTCTGAAAACAAAAAAGATTTTCTTGAGATGAAGCTCAAACTTTATGATCTTAATCTATCCGACTTGGTGTGAATATTCTTATGATTCACTGCAGAAATATTGATGTGTCTGATTAGGGGGGCTTATCCCCGACTCTGCTGGGTGTGTTATATCTAATCTAACATGATGGTGTGCACTGTATTACCTTTCTAAAATCCAGAAAGGTCTGAATTCTGAAATATTTGCATCCGACTCCAACGGTTTTAGATAAAGGGTTATGACCCGTCGTAAAATGTTTTCTTTCCTGCCCTCCATTTCTTCACGATGCATTCCCTATACATTCAACATCTGGCTCTGTTCCCCAGGATCCAGCTGAAATTGCTCTCTCCATGGCCTCTTTTTGCCAGAGTCCCTAGTTTTTTGTTGGTCTTAATTCTCCTAGATCCAGTGGCAAAGGGGTGACATTTCCTTTTGTACAGACTCTTTCCTTGTCTTCCTTCCAGGATGCTGTAGTATTTACACTTCCCTGCAACCTCTTGCTCAAACCTCTGTTTTGTCTGCACCTTTCCTTATGTCAGTGCTCCCCACAGGGCCTCACTCATAGTAGGTTCTAAGAAAAATACTTGCAGTGAAGGAACTCCCCAGGCCTGGATCTCTAGTTTGTGCTCATTGCTCTCCCAGGAGAGTTCATCCATTCTCAGCTGCCCCGCTGGGCTGGGGTCCTGAATCTACATATGCAGGTCTGACCTTTCACCAGAATTCCTTTTCCATTGTTGTGGATGTTTACCGATCTCTTCCTAATCATCTTGCTAGCACCTCATTTTCAACATCTCCCCTCAAAAGTCACACACACACACACACACACACACACACACACGTGTGTGTGTGTGTGTGTGTGTGTGTGTGTGTGTGTGTGTGTGTGTGAGCTGGTAGGAAGGGAACTGGGTGAGTGAAAAGTGGCTGCTGGACAGAAGGAGAGAGACTTTTTTTTAAACTGTATCTTTTGAATGTCGTACCTCTGCAGGTATTACTTAAAAATAAAGTCACTTATTTTTCAAAAAGAAAAAGGATTATGACATACTGGAAAAGGCAAAACCATGAAGATGGTAAAAAACCAAAGGGAGCACAGGGGATTTTGAGGGCAGTGAAATGATACTGTCTGATACTGTAAATGGGGGATACGTGTCGTTATACCATCGTCAAAGCCCACAAAATGTACAACAGCCAGAGTGAACCCTAATGTAAACCGTGGACTTCGGAGGAGGCTTATGTTGCGTCAGTGCAGGTTCATTGATTAGAACGAATGTAGGGGATGTCGACAGTAGGGCAGGTGTATGTGTGCAGGGACAGGGGGGTATGTAGGAACTTTCTGTACTTTCTGCTCAATTTTGCAACAAACTTAAAGCTGCTCTAAAAAATAAAGTCTATTAGTTGAAAAAAGAAACGAAAAGGAAAGAGCTTGTACTAAGCTTGAGTGCTGGGACTTTGCCTGGGAGGCTTACCGTATTTATACTAATTGTAGTCAGTGTGGACGAACTGATGATTCCTAAGACGAGGAAACAGTCTGCTTCTACCAACATCCCGTCTCTGTCCACTCACCCAGGCGGGGTCCGCTGGAGGCCCTGTTAACTCAGCTGGGCCCTCCAGGTCTAGTGAATCTGGGCCTCACTACCCTTCCTTTGGAAGGGCCTTTACACTTGGCTTTGTGTGTGACCTTGGGGCCACCTCTGTGGGTCAGGCTCCCTTGAGCTCCCCCCTGGCATACTCCAGCAGTTTCCTGAAGTAGACATTTCTCCTGGACTTGCTGCTACTTTCTCTGCAATCCTGTACAACACTGCTGGATTAAAATGTATTTCCCTGCTTTTGTCATATCACTTCTCTCCTCAAAGAAACCCATAATCCCTCTTACATCGAGTCTGGGCTCCTTCTTGACTCAGGGGGACCCCCGTTTGCCATCCACACTTTCTTGCCACCCGTCTTTCTAACTTGTCCCAATTCACCCCCCACAAGCCTATCTGCCTCGTGCGCTTCTCCGGGCTGGAAATACTCGAATCTTCCTCCCCACTCACTCTCTATCCCAAGTCCAGCTCCTGTATGGACTTGGGATTATTTTTTTCTTCTAGAGCCTAGGGCCATGCTGAAAGGGTAGCACTGAACTCTGATCTTCTGGGTTTGGTGTTCATGGGAGCGTGTGGGTGAGCACTTATACGTAGAAATGAAATCTACACACCTGGAAGGGACAGTTGTGTGACTTCTGCCTGTGTGTCCTGTACCCCAGGCCACTGCCAGTTTGCTGAGGGGGCATTGCTGGGGTTTCTGCTTGTGGAACAAATCCTGAAAAAGACCTTGGTGACCATCAACTCAAGTTCTAGGCAGCCTCCAGCAGAAGGTCATTTCAAAACTGTCTCCTTCTAGGGTCTCTAGGGGACCGTATAGCTTCTCCAGAGAGGCAGAGGCTTTTCAGAGACAGGGCTATGGTATAAGATTAACCTCTCTGAGTTGTGGTCCATATATGTTTGCAGGAAGTGCGGTTTATACTTGCCCTCCAACTTTTCATAACTCTTACAAAGCTCAGGAGCGACAAGAATATGAACAAACCATGTGAACTACGGGTAGAATTCAGCCCGCTGCCTGTGTTTGTATAGCCTGCAAGCTAAGAATGGTTTTTACATTTTTTAAGTGTTGAAGAAAATGCAAAGAGTACCTTATAACGTATGAACAGCAAAAGAAATTCAAATTTCAGTGTCCATAAAAAAAGGTTTTTTTGGAACACAGTCACCTCGGATTCCTTCGCTTACTGTCTGCAGCTGCTTTGTGCTATCACAGCAGACGTGAGAGAGGGCAACAGAGAGGATGGCCGGCGAAAGCCAAATATTAACTGTCCTGTAAGTTGCTGACCTCTGATTTGAACATTAACGCACATAAGACATTCTGATCATGGCCGTGATCTTTCTGAAGGGAACTGGGTCTTTGAGCTTTCTAATTGCCAGGCCCTGGAGTTACAGGACCCCAGGGAGGCACCATTCACCTAAAATACCATGGGAAAACGAAGACCCCACACAACCAAGTAAATAAATAAATTAAAAAAAAATACAATGGGTAGAGTGCCCCCTGGAGGAGGCCCCAGATCTGCCGCAGCCCAGGCAGGGGGTCGGGGAAGAAAGGCCTGATTCTGATCATGGCCCAGCTAAGAGCTCCCTGGCTGTGCAACTCGGGGCGGATGGCCTAACTGCTCTGGGCATCAGACGCTCACATCTGCGCGAGGAGAGGGTTGTACTCTCCGTGGCTCTCAAATGTCCTCCCTCCCTCTCTGCTGCTTCTTAGCAGAATCTTTACTCAAATGAATTCTCACATAGACCCCCTAACACATTAAACAGCTAAAAGTGGAGCAACCCTGTTAGAAGCAGTGCCGGCCTGAGTCCCTCAGCGGAGGACTGCCCTGGAGAAATTTGAAAGCTCCTCCCAGGCCTATCAGGTATGGGTTCTGTGGGTCTAGGTCCTCCTCACAGAGAGCTGGTTGGGACCAGCTGAGCAGTGCCACATGCTCTGAGGCCAGGTAGTCTGGCCATGTATTCTGGCCCCGACAACCAGAATTTTCCCTGGTGCTGGGTCTTCCCCTCAGGGAATCAGTCATCATTCAGATGCTGTTAATAACAACAGCTAAAGAGTATTATGCTTAGTGAAATAAGACAGACAGAGAAAGACAAATACTATATGATATCATTTACTTGTGGAATCTAAAAAAATAATACAAATGAATCTATATACAAAACAGAAACAGACTCACAGACATAGAAAAAAACTTACGGTTACCAAAGGGGAAGAGGGGTGGAGATAAATTAGGAGTACGGGGTTAACAGATACAAACTACTATACATAAAAATAGATAAGCAACAAGGATTTACTCTATAGCCAGGGAATTAACCTATAATGGAATATAATCTGCAAAAACCACCCAAATCACTATCTGTACACATGAAACTAATGCAATATTGTAAATCAACTATACTTCAAAGATGAAAAAAAAAAAAACCAACCAAAATTTCCTGAGCACTTACTATTTGCCCTCAGTGATGCACCTTTTGTCATTTAATACAGACAACAACCCAACGAAGTAGGTACTAGAATGACTCCCATTTTACAAATGAGACACACACAGAGGACACAGTCGTAGAGAGTATCCTGCTTGAGGACATGCCACTGTGAGATGTGGAAGCTGGGCACAGACCCAGGCAGTGTGACATCAAAGCCCATTCCTTTACAGGGAGCGTGGATGCCTCATTCCTCTTGGGCTACTTTTAGTCAACAGGTATGAGGATTTATTTATAACTCTCACTTGCTGTGTGACTTTGGGGGACAGACTTAACCTTTCTAAGCTTCCGTTTCCTCATTGGTCAAATGGGAATAACGGTAGGATCAATAATATTATTGTGTGGATTAGTGGGATAAAACATTAGTGGGTGAGAGTTAGTGCCTGGCATTACTCAGTGCTCAATAACCATCACCTTCTATTATTATCCCCGATCGTCATCCCCTGCCTCTAGCTTTTCCTGTTCCTCTGAACGTGAGGCTCGGAGCCTTTCCATATAAACATAGTCTGCCTGGACCATCTTTAATGTCACGTCCACTGAATTCTTTTTGTTGTTGTTGATTTACAATATTAGTTTCAGGGGTACAACAAAGTGATTCAAAAATTTTATAGATTACACTCCGTTTTAAGTTATTATAAAATATGGGCTATATTCCCTGTGCTGTACAATATATCCTGTGGCTTATTATTTTATACATAGTAATTGGCACCTCTTAATCCCCTATCCCTATCTTGTCCCTCCCCTCTTCATGTCCACTGATTTTATGAAAGTCGTTTTTAAAGACCCAGTTCCAGCCTGCTTTCTTTAGGGGAGTCTAACTCTTTTCTTTCACCCTAATGGCCAAGGTAGCATCTTGTTTTATTGAAACTCTATCAATGATCTTATGTTCATTGATTGTTCTCTGTGCTTGTCTTATCTTTCATCACCACCACTGTGCTGGGACAGATATTGGCCTCATAGGACAGTAGAAAAAGCATGGGCTTTTTAATCTGAAAGACCCAGGGTTTAAATTCTGAATCTACCCTTGACTAACTGGGTTCTTGGGTATGTTTTCTAAACTCACCAAGCCTCAGTTAGTTCATCTGTAAAATGGGAACATTAGTTATTTTCTTACAAGTTACTGTGAGAACTAAATGCGATGACGCTGTGAAAACTCCCCTGGCCCTTTTTTGCACCCATGATGGGGTTGTGCACTCAGTAGTTGCTCTTTAATAACCATTTGATCGACTGGTAGCTAATGCTGTAAGAAGCAAGGTCGGTTTAAATATTTCTCCAGTTTCCCAACAAACAGTGCAGTCTGTCCCAGGGCGGCTGGACTCAGCTCATGCTCATATCCTTGAGGGGTTTCATCTGTAAGGGGCTGTGAGGTGAGGTCTCTAAGGATAGAGGCAGGTCCTGCCCTCGAGGAGCTGAACATCTGATAGAAGACAGGAGACAGGGTTGTGTGTAGGGTCTGCTGGGATCTCAGGCCAGTGCTCTGGAAGTTCTGAGAGGAGGAACAATCCTGCCTGGTTCTTGCCCCACAGATGCTCACAGCCTAGCAGGGCCATGAACAGCCAGGTGCAGGAAGGAGGAACAGTCTGAGGGAGGAGGGGGTTTGGTGTCAAATGAGGGTCAGAGGTAGGAAGCAAATGCCTTAGAGTTTAGGAGAGGGACACATCTCTGAGGCATTCTCTAGCTGGGGGTCAGAGATTAGTGTGGGCAAGTAGAATATTCAGGAATAGAGATTTCGGTTGTGGAGAGTGTCTAGAATAGACAATTCAGATATAATTGCTCAGGGGTGCCAACTGGGCACTGGAATCTTTTAAATTCCCCAACAGAACTTTCTGTGGTCATGGAAATGTCCAACATTGTAGCCACCAGCTCCATGTGGCTTTGAGTCATTGAAATGTGGCCAGTCTAAGTGAGGGACTGATTTTATTTTTTGTTGCACTGAAAAAGTCTTTCAGTGCAACATGAAAGATGCAGAGAGCCTGTGCATTCATTCTCCATCCAAACCAGAGGTCATTTCCCCTCTTCAGCCCACTTACAAGGAAGTGAATTTTAATTCATTTCAATTTAAATGTCAAATAGCCACATGGAGCTAGTGGCTTCTGCCTTGGACTGCAGAGGCCTAGAGCAGTTAGGGTGGGGATTGCTAGTGAGCTAAGCTCACTCTTTGCATAACTTACATGATTTCGTTAAACCCTGGGAACAATCCTGTTTCCTGGATGAAGAAGACGAGGCTCAGAGGTCAGGGAACATGCCCAGGGTTTCACAGCCAGGAAATGGCTCTTATCACTAGAGGTGAAGTTGTGCACAGGCAAAGTCAGTTAAGGGCTTTGGACATCAGAGGGCTGCCAGTTGTTCTGTGAGCAAGAAACGAAACATAGACCCCCGCCAAGGGAACAGAAATGCTGGGAAGCACTTACCTAGCCCCATCTAGGAATCACGGAGCTGACAGGCCCCTGATTGCTGAATTCTAGCAACACAACCTCAAATGGGGAGGAAGAGGTTGGGCCGCACAACACCAAACAGCTCAACAATGAATTTTGGCAAGGTAGAATGTTCTAGAACAAAACCAAAACACTGTTTTGGAAGGCACAGTTGGGGAGCTCACTGAAGGAGAATTTGGAGCTTTGGAGACATCACTGACCTCAGGTTTGCCTGGCCTCACTGATTGCTCAGCCTGCAATAGGGCTCCGTCTACTGAGGTTTCAATAACATACTCAACGTTTTTAGAGACATAAACCATCTTATCTGCATTTGAAATCTTTCCTGAAGAAATCAGGACAATGAAAAGGTCCTGCAGAGCCTGTGGAAA
The DNA here is from genome assembly GCF_003676395.1 of Aethalodelphis obliquidens. NCBI lineage: Eukaryota > Metazoa > Chordata > Mammalia > Artiodactyla > Delphinidae > Aethalodelphis > Aethalodelphis obliquidens. The sequence continues at coordinate 13,168,796 of NW_020837967.1, read as the reverse complement.
TCCTTTAGAGCTAAACCCAGAATGGAGATGGTGGGTCTGAGTCTCCCAGAAGAAAGGCACCCATCCAGTGAAGCTGCCTTTAAGGGAGGCTGCTGAGGACGAGACATTTGGTGACGACCAGAAGGCCCTCCCACTTGCCAGTGGGAAAACATGATCATAGCTTCAAGGTCAAGTAGAAAGAGAATGAGAGTAGCTGAGAATCCTGCACCCAGGGAAGCCCAGAGGACTTGTTAGCACCACAAATAAGTATCTGAGGCCAATTGGTCAACGAGGGACACTGTTGCAGAAATAGGCAAGGAGGGGGAAACAGGACTTGACATTTTAATGGTTTTTAGAATCTGCAAGTTGATGACAATGGCTTTCACCCCCTCAAGCCCCACCCCACAAGACTTTGAGTTGCCAGTAGGAAGCTTGTGAGATATAAAGGACCCACTCAGAGATGTTGCTTGTTGCCTAGAGCTGAGGTCCTCCATGATGCCTGGGGAACACACGCTTAATCAAATTAATAAATGAGTGAACGAATGAAGAGCAGAACTAGCAGCAAAATGAATAAAGAGTGGAGCTTATTCTGCTTAGTGCAGGCAGAACTGCTTTGAACAAAGATTTTCGTGAAATATTGGTCACATTGGCCCCAGGCCATGTACCTATAGGACATGGGCAGTAAGGTTTGACTGCCGTACTGCCAAGTTCTCCTTGCAGCTCAGTTTTGGTGAGAAGAAGCTTCCCTGAGGAAGAAGCGGGTTTATGGGAAGTGATGTCTGGTATTGGGGCAAAGACTTGAAAGGCTGCTCCAGAGTCTCTCTGAGGAACGGGGGTGGGGAGGTGGAGGGTTGTGGTGGGATGAAGACTTTTTGCCAAGGATGTGGGTCAACGTCATAAAAGTAGTGCTCTGACACTTAGGGAAAAGATTCTAGGTTTTCATAAGCCCAGTGAGATGGTAAGGTGATGGGTCTATGCTGGTTTAGGTTCTAATTTAAAGCAGACAAGCATATGGGACAGACAAGTAGTTTTGTCAGAGGTGGTCTCAGTAAACACAATGAAGGAGTGGGGAAGTGAGAAAGGGAAGGGAGGAGAGCTAGTAAAGGGTATGTTAAGGACTGATTACCTCTCTGAGCAACTGGGGTTCCATCTGCTATGAACATTCTGAGATACTGCATATTTGGAATCATCCCATTGAAGAGCAGGAAGCTGGGGAAACTTATCCAGCTCCAATGGCTGAGGGATGCTCCTGCAGTGTTACCGGCTGGGGCCAAGCGTGCTTCTAAGGCCAGAGAATGTCCTCAGGCAGAAAGATGCAGAGAGCCTGTGCATTCATTGAAAGCCTAAAATGGCTTAAAATAACACACATTTATTATCTCTAATACCTGTGGGTCAGGAATCTGGACGTGGTTTCATTTGAGGACCCTCTACTTCAGAGTCTGTCATGAGACTGCAAGAGAAGTGCTGACCAGGATGGGGGTCTCATCTGAAGGCTCAACTGGGGAAGGATCTACTTCTAAACTCACGGACGTGGCTGTGGGCAGGATTCATATCTTCAAGGGCTGTTGGCTGAGAGTCTTGGCTCCTTACTGATTGCTGGCTGGATTCTGCCCAGTTTCTTGCTATGTGGGTCTCTCTAACCTGACAGCTTGCTTTTAAGGACAGCAGGAGAGTCTCCTAGCAAAATGGGAGTTAGAATGTTTTGTAACCTCAGGGTGGAAATAACATCCCCTCAACGTTGCAATATTCTGTTGATTAGAAGCAAGTTACTCAAGGGGAGAGAATTACAAAGGCTGTGAATATTGGGAGGCGGGGCTGATTGGAGCCAGCTGAACAAAACTGACAGCATCGGCTGGGAGTGGGGTAGGCAAATTCTGGCAAGGGGAAGGGTGATGGTGAGGAAAGTGAAAGGGTAAATCACACATGGGGATAGGCTGAGAGCCCCAGGGAGCCTTCAGTCTCAGGAGGCGGAGCCCCTTTGGACGGGCAGAGCAGCACTTAGCAGCACCCTGGCTCCTGGGTCTTAGCCCCCAAGGGCATGACTAGAGTTTGCATTCTGAGGGGTGCTCTGCTCTCTGCCTGGTGGTCTTTCTTGTGTTTCCCTTCAGAAGTGTTACAGCTGGACCACAGAGCAATGCTTGGTAGAGGTTGTAGGGCATAGGGAGATACTATCCCCTCTTCAAAGTCAGCAGAGATGGAATATGGAATGGAACCCTAACATCTCAAACTGGATCACAACCCAAAGGCTTGCGAGTTCTACCAGCCCTGTGATGAACCCCTCAGCTCAGCTCAAGGAGAGGGTGTCCCCCAGGCTGGGAATTTTCTCCATCCCACTCCTTTCAGCACTATTAGACAGTTTTTTCTTTTTTTTTTTTTTGCGGTACGCGGGCCTCTCACCGTCGTGGCCCCTCCCGTTGCGGAGCACAGGCTCCGGACGCGCAGGCTCAGTGGCCGTAGCTCACCGGGCTCAGCCGCTCCGCGGCATGTGGGATCCTCCCGGACCGGGGCACGAACCCGCGTCCCCTGCATTGGCAGGCGGACTCTTAACCACTGTGCCACCAGGGAAGCCCCTAGACAGTTTATTCTTACACAGAAATGAAACCTATTTCCCTGAAGCTCCCTTTCATCTTTATTCTCCTTCAGAGAAAGTTAATTCCCTCTTTCACAGGACTGGCCCTCAAAGGGAGAGTCCTGCTTCTGTAGATGCTTTATCCTGGTTAAGTGTTAGAGATTGGTGCTCAGAGCTGCGTATTGTGTCCTGGATGTGGTCTCTTCAGAGTGGATCTGGGAAGTGGGGGAGCTCCCATCTTCACACAAACCACTCTTCTATTAACCTTGTCCAAGGGCCCGAGAGCCCACTGGTTCCCGCCTCCCAACCTCCTCTGGCTGGTTGTCAAATTCCATTATTTGAAACCTCCAGTCAGTGAATGAATGACCCAAGTTGCCTTCAGTGAGCAGATGCTGAGTCAAATCTCCTCTCTCTCTGGTACCTGGGCATCTGTTTGTTTATTCTTGTTGGGGGGGAGTGTAAAAAGGAGATTTGTCCATTCTGCATCTCCAAGGACAGAGATAGCCAGAGTGGTCCTGGGCTTAAAGGGAGAATTTATCTTGTAATTTAATGGCAGGATGACCATAATGGATATAATAACAATAACTTAAAGCAGAAGTGCAAATGAAACTGCTCAGGGAAGATGGATATAAAGGACACTAAGAGCAACTAACAAGGATTTAACAGTTCACACTGTCTTTCACTCTGATGATCTCATTCATTCTTCAAAATAATGGTGTGAGGAGACTGTTAATATACCCAATTTACAGATCCAGAAACCAACTTTTAGAGATGACCCAGTGCCACATAGCTATCAAATGGAAGATCTGGAACAAGAACCCGGTATTGTTTTCAAATTCTGTACACTTTCTACTGCAGAGTTCTGCTCACCTTAACATAGATACTTATGTAAATTATTCAGTCCTTAGCAAGCCCTTATCAGAACCCACTAAGATAGTAGGAAGCATACGGTATATAAGAGAGTTAAAAGACTTGCCCTCAAGGAGTCCATGACCTTTTGATCTATGCACCAAACCGTTAGAAGAGTATGGAAGACAGGCTCAGACTCTATCAGATTATAAGCTTGAACAATGCTCTGTAAGTGCTACACTAATTTGGAGACGTTCCACTTAACTGAAGATGTTCATGGAGGAAACGTCAGTAGCTTACAGCAATTCTTGAGCAATTTAACACAATTAAGAAATTAATATTTTTCACAGAAGGATGGCAAAAATGTGTAGAGGAGTTGCAGTATCACTTATGTCCACCAGATGATGCCACTATTCAGTGGAATTCCAGAGATTTTTGCTTTGCTGATACAAGTACAGTTGTGGTAAGTTTGAGATAATGGCTAGAAAGATAGTTGAACCTGTTTCAGACGTTAATCATTTTCTTACTGTAATTTTTCATGGAGTTCATGCACATTAGCAACAGAGAATCTGATAACAAAGAACTCCTCAACTTTCTCTTAAGTTCTGTACCTTGTCTCATTAGCCTAGCTGGGTCTTACCACCTTTTTAGTATTTGCTCTGTGCAAATCAAGTTACCATGAGGTTTAACAGAAGGCAGCAGAGAGTTGATCCGGAGACCAAGGCTGGGAGGGAGGGCCACCATCTTGGAGGTAAACTTCTTACTCTATTATGCATTGGCGCTCACTCTATATGCAAATATATTCCCTACAGCAAATCTTGATACACTACAGATTCAGCCCAGTGGAAAAGCCAGTATGGACAGCCTGATGCAATTATATTCAGCATTCATGAGCTGTGGGCTCCATCCTAATGTGTTGATATTTTGTAATATTTGATAATGAAAGAGAATAGAGGCTTTGAAGTCAAAATGTTCTGGTGTTGCTGGATAGTTTAAAACCATGAACATTTATTATTTTGTTTGACAAATTGGCCTGCTTAGGAATATTAAACACCGAGTCTTTAGGGGGTAAAGGAGATGAAAGCAACTGCATCTCTTGTGCTCACTGAGAGTGTTTCCCAAGAAGCCCAAAGCTCTTGCAGGGTTTTATCTGGGAGATCCCACCCCTGTGAACCCAGCCCTTTCTTTCTGGAGGTGGCTGTGAGAATTTACATTCTCTTGTGGGGGGCCCGTTTGCTTGAGCCCAGCCTGCCTGAGACAGCTGTTGGGGCTTTGCACCCAGCCAGTTGTGCTCTGAGGACTCAGGCTATGACACTCTTGGGGATGCCCTCCTGCAAAGCCAACTGGGGAGGACAGGTGACAAGTGTCCTCTATTTCTCTGTTGTTCTCAGCAGGAACTTGGGAACCCCTGTGGTGTTTCTTAGCCTTCTTGTGAGAAACTCAGCTTTGGCAGTGGCCCAAACACAATTTAGATGTAACTATTAATAATGATTATGACAGCTGAAGTCCATTAAATAATTATTATATTCTAGGCATCATACAAACTGCTTTGGATCTATTACTTTATTTAACTCTTACAATGAACTATGAGTTGTATTCAGACCCCCAATTCACCCACTCCTTTAATGGTACGGTCTTAATTCTATAATTTCCACTCTCTTCCGAGTGGCCATGGACTGTGGGAGGGGTGCCTTTCGAACACCATGGCTGAGTCATGATTGGCCGAAGGCTGAGCCAATCAGTCCTTGGGGGGGGGGCCGGTGTCTTGTCTCCCTTGCCAGTGATTGGTTTAGGAATGAGCATGTGGTCAGGGCTGCCCTACCTGGGCTTGAGCATAACACAAAGGCACCACATCTAAAGAGGCACCATTCACATCGTAGACATATATTACCCGATCAGAGTGTTCAGGCATGAAGACTCTGGCTGAATCATAGAGCAGCTCTGTCCCCCAGACCCTGCTGTGATGACAAACATATTTTGCGTGTACCAATACAGTTGCCACTAGCCACGTATAGCTACTGAGTGCTTGAAATATGCCTAGTGTGACTGAGGAATTGAATTTTAACTTTTATTTAATTTTAATTAATCTAAGATTAAATTTAAAAAGCCCTGTGTGACTGATGGTTGCCGTATTGGACAATGTGGTTCTAGAGCATAAATCCACGTCAGTACCCTCCACTGAGAAAGCATTTAGGAGAGCAGGCATGTACACAGTCACTGCCCAGAGCAAGCAGCTGGGTGCCCTCCGGAAGCCACACTTTGTTTGAAGAAGAGGTGACTTTCTCCAATTTGCATAAAGGGGGGGTGTAGGCCAACAGCAGCTCTGAATGAGATCCATGTCTGGACAATAGAAGGGAGAAGAGGGCTGCTGGGGGCTTCTGGGAAAACTTTCTTTTTCTCAATTCAAAGAAACAGCTCCCCATTTTCTTCCCCCCTCTGGTTGTTGCTATTATCTAGATAAAGTGTCTGGAATTGCAGCAGCCATGGTGCAACTAGCCTGAAGATGAAGCCAACACGTAGAGAAGTTGAACCAGGGCCCTGATGGGCTGGGCTTAGAGGCTGCTCTGATTTTGGATTTCTGGTCGTGTGAGATTTAAAAAAAAAATCTGCTTATTGGTTAAGCCATTGATTTAGGAGTCGTCATTATTTGCAGCTGAAAGCAATTTAATAGACAGGCGTTTATTATATTGACCTCATCTTACAGATGAGATCACTGAGGTTGAGAGATTTTATAAGTTTGTTCAAGGTCATCACGCTAGCTATTGCAAATTTGGGTGGAAGTCAGATCCAGGTCTGTCTGACTCTAAAATCCAGGCTCTTAATTAACGTGCTGTATTATCTTCTGAATGGATTGCAAATTCCCCCCATTTCAAAAGCAATGCATAGCCTTTTGCTCTAGTTCCTATGAAGAGTACAAGTTCCTGCCTCTCTCCTTCCAGCGGTGGGTGGCCTTGGACCTGGACCTGCCCTGTCTTCTGGGTTCTGTTCAGCTGTCTGTGGCTGGGACCCAGTTGCAGAGGTGCCCGCTCCTTCTTCCTGGCCCCTGCAGGCAGGCCCAGGGGAAGTGGGGCTAGAGAGCACCAACTAACGCTCCTAATTCCCTGCAAGCTACCTACAGACGTGATTCTCATTTGAAGGTTGTAGTTTAAAATTCTCAGAGTCTAGAAAGTGTTAGACCTGCATGGAGACCCCCTCCCTCTGGTGTCTGTGGAGGGAGAGAAGGAGGAGGTGTGGCAGCAGATCTAAGGTTGAGGACAGGTTCAGTGATCCTGGACAGTGCAGGCCAGTGGCTGGACGTGGAGTGGGAGAGGGTGGCAACTGACCAGACTCTCCACTTGGGACCTTCTTCTCCTCCCCCCCGGGGATGGCAGTCGTCTTGGAGCTTCAGGGTCCCTGTGGGCAGAGGACTCCCATATCCTTATCTCCTCTGGGCCCAGCTCTTGGGTATTTAAGGGCACTTCAAACTCCAAAGGTTGTAAACCGAGCTCAGGGTTTCTCTTTCATTGAGTCTGAGTGATCTTAACCATAGTGCGTTCCCTAAAGGTTTGGGATTATTTGAGAAAAGACACAGGCGTCCAAAAAGGAAGCACAGTTCGGCTTAAGCTCCTGCTCACGTCTCGTAAGAACCCACACAGCTAACGTTTTGAGTGAATGGGAAGAAGAGCTGAGGATAGTGCCTGTAGGAGGGGTGGGCTTGCTCCGTTCAGCCCTCTGCTCCTGCTGGGGCAGTCGAGGCAGGGGCAATGGCCCAGGCCTCTCTTGGGACCGAGGTCCAGCAAATGTCTCTTCTCCAGCCCCTCACACGGTGGCCACATGCTGCCTGAAAGGCCTCTGAGATGGCCTAGCGCTGTCCCAGGACACATTCCGGGGCCGATGGAGGTGTCCCTGGTGTCTCCCCTGTGCCTTTCCAGCCCACTCCTGGTCCCAGGCTGTGTCCCTACGGGGCCACCTCAGCGAGGACACAGGGTAAAGTGGATGCGTGTCCAACACCAACCAGCGTCTAAGCTTCTGAGTGCAAGACTGAGAACAGTCTCTTCAAATGCAGAATCCAGAACATAGAGTAAATAGGGGGATGAAAAGGGGCTAATACCCATGAAAGTACTCAGGGTAATGCCTAGAACAGTGAAGTGTTCAGCTGCTGTTGTTGTTATTATTATCTTGCCATTATTATTATTACGAGAACACAAAATACAGAACCACATCTGTGCATCCACGAAGACTCAAAGTGAATAACAAATTTGCACCTCCTTAACCCCCCATCCCCCCGGGACTGTGGGAACTGTTTTCCGATGGCCTTTTCTGCCCCCGAGCTGGTGGGGACCCTGCTCTGGTGTTAGTTATTGCCTTTGTGTAGTCTCCTGTCTGGGTAATTGTCTCCAACGTGCTATTAGAGTGTCTACACTGTGCATTTAGAGAGCGCCTTGTAAGCATGCTGTACTGGAAATCACTACACTCGCCAGCAATTATCATGGAATCACAGGCTGGAAGGAACGACAGATGTCATTAAGTCCAGCCCTCAGCCCCCATCCCCCAGCTCAGACACAAGCCAGGCCTTATCTCACAAATGAGGCTTTTCTGGGGAAATTTCTTTTAAAAAATATGTCCTTGATCCGATCACCTCCTGAGAGAGCATCCAGCTCTGTACTTAACTGCCCACAGCTTTGAATTAGTTAAAGGCCCAGGTTCGCTTCCTATCCCAGCTGAGTTTTGCTTCCCCTTGTTTCACCCTGTTTCCAGCTCTGGTGCCATAGGCCCTGCAAGGCCGACACTCTTCAGAGGCCCCGTGGGCCACAGGCCCGGAGCCAGCTGTGCCCCGCAGGCAGCAGAGACTCACGCAGCCGGGGCACCCCCCAGCCCAGGGGAGAGAGGGCACCATTATTTCTAAATCCTGTGCCCTGGGGGCGACCGTCGTGTGTTGACTTCAGGATGCAAAGGCATTTGTTCCATCACTTACACCTCCTCCCCGGCACAGCTTTAGCTGGTGGCAGATTCCAGGCAACATCCATCCTCCTCCGACATTTTCCCCAGATCGAGGTCCTTCATTCTCGGGGTTCATTTGAGCCGTTTCCATAGTGACAGCGACTTGTTGAGTTTCCAGCCTCCCATCGAGGTCCTTGCAATTTGCCAGCTAAGCCACTGATCAGCAGGCGTGCCAGGTTAGTAAGACAAAGTCCGTTTTATTTCATCTTTGCCTTTTTTGTCTGCCTTCAGCTGGGGGCAGCCTCACAAAAGTGAGGGCCTTACGGCTTTCAGAATTCTTCGGCCTCTGCTCATTATCCCAGGCGCTAGTTTGGACTGAACCCGTGCGGGCAGTTTCCTTGCTTTCTCTGGCCACACTGGCCCAGCCCTGATGACGGTCTGGGGGCGTGCGTCTGGCTCGGAGGAGGCCACAGGGAACTTCTTTTTGCTTGCACATGGGCATGTGTTGGAGCTGACAACTCCTCTTTAGGTTAAAGGTGGGGCGCTCAGGATGAAAACATTTTCATTGTGTGGCTCAGGGTCCATTCTTGAAGTTTGGAATCACAATAATTTTGCTCCCTTTTTAGAGAATCCTCTGTCACCCTCCTTGCAGAGAAGCATAAGCAGAGAGGCCTGGAGTCTCGTGAGCCCCACTGCTCTGATGCTTCTTACGTGTACAGACTGACTACGCCCACCATTTCCCCGGGGTGTGTTTAGCCTGATAGGTGTCAGCCAAGACCTGCAAAAAGTATTAGTGATTCAAACAAACGCGTATCCTCACCAGCAGAACGACCAAAGCAAGCCAGCCGATAAGAGGGTCGGCAGATCAAAGCACCATCGCCATCAGCTCTCCCTTCTTAGTGACTTAAATGGAAAAGCGTCTTGTCCTCGTGGCTACAGCTGCACTTCTACACACCTCCGTGGGATTTTTAAACACGGGGAGAGCTTGTTTCTTCCGGTGTTTCGAATGTTATCCTGCAAGGTTTTATTGTTTGTTGCTCCGAGCTTTTAGAAGAACCTCTGAAGAAAATTCCTGCAGTCTGAGTGATGCGCTGTTTTGTGCGTGGCTGCTTCAGCGAAGGGCACGCAGAGGGCGGCGTTCTTGGCTCTTAGGAGCCACTAGGGACCAGCACCGGCGGACCGGGGTGCCGAAGAGGGGCGCTCGACCTTCAGAAAAATGCCTGAAAGCCCTGCCTGTCTGGTTTCATCTCGGGTTTTAGCTGAGTACTTGAAAAGGGAAAGCAGAGGAACAGGACGATCCAGAGCCTAAGGCTTCTTGGCTGCACACCTACCAAATACTTGAACAAACGCACACGAAAAACCAAGGGCAAGTTCGTAACGCGGCCTCTCAGTACAGGTCTATTCTAAAGGCAGGCGAAAGAAGTGGGGGAACTATCTAAACGAAAAGGCAATGTTTCTAACTGCAAACAAGAAAATGGAAAACGCAGTGATAGAAGAAAGAAGCCCGTCAGACTGCGTGTGGGGCCAGCAGGCCCTGGTGGCTGTTTCGGTGCACTGTGGGCCTGGGCTCTTCCAGAGCCTTTTGCGCCTTTGGGAGAGAGGGAGCTGCATGACCCACTGCTGTCTGGAGATGTCCCCAAAGGGTCAGAGGCTGCAGAAGTCTGGACTAGATTCTCGGGTGGACTGTTAAGTTCTGGGGCTTCCTGGGGACCTCGGTCATGAAGGAATCCTTTCGTTTCAACCTAACCCGATTCAGACTGGTTCAGGCCATGAAGAACCATACTGCTTTGCCTAATGGGAGGGCCCAGACCTCAGGCAGGGCTACGCTGGTTGGATCCAGTCATTCAGTGATATCACCAAGGACGGGGTTTCTTTCTCTCTTCCTGCTTTGACCCCAGTGGTGTCGGATTTATTCCGAGGCTGGCCTCTGTCCTGGTGAAGGTGGTTGCCGGCTGCCTTTGGCCATGTGTCTCCTGTTTGTGTTCAGAGAGAGCGAGTGAGAGGCTCTCTCTCCTTCAAACAACAGACCCAAGTCTTGGTCTCCCCAGTCTACCTGGGGTCATCCCCGACTTGCAGGGGTGCACTTGCGATCCTTGTGGCCACAGAAATGCCAGGGCTGATTGGTTTAGGCCTGGATTACTACCCATCCCCGCAGCCTTCACTGTGACACAGGGTGGGGTGGAATGCTGGGACTGGCTTAGGCCAATCAGGGCCTCCCCTGGAGCTGAGTGTACAGGCAGGGCAATCCCACCCCAAGCACCCTGTGCTTGGCAGATTGGAGTTCCCTTGAAGGAAAATCTGGGTGCTGTTAGCAAGAGGGAAGCATGGGAGGGGTTGGATGCTGGTGAAGCAATGACCATAGGTCCTCTCCAGGCCCTGATCTTTGGGGTAGGGAAAGGCTGGAGGGACGGATGGGCAAGAGCAGAGGGGAGAGTTACATCTGAACCGTAGGAGGGAAGGATGGGGATGAACTAGGAGGCTGTTTGGATCAGTTTTTTTTTTTTTTTGGCTACGCCATACTGCATGCGGGATCTTAGTTCCCCGACCAGGGATCGAAGTGCACCCCCTGCAGTAGAAGCATGGAGTCTTAACCACTGGACTGCCAGGGAAGTCCCGGATCAGTTTTAGAGCTGAACCCTCACTCTCCTTCCATCCACGTGCTTTCCTCCTTACCTTCCCCGGAGAACGACCGGCACAGCCTGGTGATTAAGAGTGTGTGTCCCAGTTCAGGCACTGTCACCTGCCTACCAGCTGTACCACTTGGGACAAGTTACTTAACATCTCTGGCCTTCAATTTCCCTATCTGTAAAATGGGGACATAATACTACCCCTCTCACAGGATTGTTGTGAGGAGTAAAGGAGTTCAAACACTTAAAGCACATAGAACAGTGCCAGACCCAAAGTAGGTCCTGAGTAAATATTACCTATTATTATTCCGTGGGAAAAAAAATCTATTTCCTTGTCATCTCCAGCAATAGACAAGGCAGCCTTCTGACTTGTTTTTCTTTTTTAAATAAATTTATTTATTTATTTATTTTATTTTTGGCTGCATTGGGTCTTCGTTGCTGCGCGTGGGCTTTCTCTAGTTGCGGCAAGCGGGGGCTACTCTTTGCTGTGGTGCACGGGTTTCTCATTGGGTGGCTTCTCTTGTTGCGGAGCACGGGCTCTAGGTGTGCAGGCTTAGTTGCTCCGCCGCATGTGGGATTTTCCCGGACCAGGGCTCGAACCTGTGTCCCCTGCATTGGCAGGCGGATTCTTAACCACTGTGCCACCAGGGAAGTCCCTGACTTATTTTTCTTTGCACGCTCAGCCCCCAGCACAGTGCCTGCCGCATAAAAGGCTCCACACGTGTGTGCGGAATGAATCGACACCTGAATGCATGGTAGCTGGCCAGTGCTGTAGGAGACCCTAAATGTGGGCAGGGAGTGGTTGAGCTGTAAGGCTGGCCCTGCCCAAGTGCTCTCTGGCATAAGTCAGGTAGCTTCGTTTCTCTATTGCAATTGACCTGTCATGGAGGTGGGGTGGCACCTGGCCCCTGCCTACCTGGCTCTCATTCCCCGCGTGTCCCTTTGGCAAGGCCTCTCTGCCCTCCCTGTCCTTTTCTGGGCTCGCCCCCACCTCGTAGTCTTTGATCATACTATTTCTTTGCTTTGAATGTCCTCTGATTTCTCTCCACCCAAATTCCACCATCTTGCATGACCTGGATCAGGCCCAGCTACCCTCAGGAGCCTTCCCAGCCAACACTATCCCCCTCTTTTCTGAACGGCTCCCGTGCACAGGAGTCTCACCTTGTGGCACAGCCCTTGGTGTCCCCTCACTTCAGCCTCGGCCTCAGAGGTAAGTTCCGTGCAAGCTTTGGCTCAAGTCAGCGTCCCACGTCTCCTGCACGCCTGTATCACTCTGTTTTCTGCCCCAGGAGGCACAGCCTGCAGGTTCAGGGGAGTTAAAACCCAAGGGGCCAGTTGATCAGCACAGCTTACACTCTGGGAAATACTTCTTAGCGGGTCTTTATTATGAAATAGCACAGCAGCTCCTGAGCATGCATCTCCTGCTTCTGGCTGTCTTAGCCTCTCCACTTTGATCTCTTCCAGCTTTCAGCTTGGTTCCCAGCTCCACTAGTCTTTTTTTCCATCCCTAACTGACATACTCAGCTGAGTCTCATATCTGGCCTTTGGGCTTGATGTTCTCTCTCTAGTTCCCCTACGTGCCTCTCATGGGCTATAAGGAAGTGCCCGTGAGCTATTGCTCTCTTCAACTTGTAGTGTAGCCTGGCAGAGCCTGGTGTGGCTGGAGCTCCTGGGAGAATCACCCTCAGACCCCAGTTGATTTGTTTGGGGCCCCTGAGAGGGAGCAGAGTCTGACGACTGTCCCATGGGTCCCTAGGCTGAGGGCTCCAGTGACACCTTCTTTCTAGGACCCACCACAGTGCACCCTGTGGCTAAGGAGATAGTCTGCCAGCAGGACTGACCTCAGCAGCCAGCCACAGAGTAGGGTCCCTGCTGTTCTGACCAGCTGCCCGGGTGTGTCCAGTTCATGTTCCAGGTCCCCAGGATGTAAGTCACCTGCCCAAGGGCTGGACAGTCCAGTGGTATGGAGTGGAGTCCAGGGGCTTCTAGTGGGTGCAGCTCGTAGGGTGGTCCTAAATCTTCCTCTGTACATAGTTCTGATACTTCTGTCCATTTGTGGATGGTAGGTCCTTGAAGCGGTGTCCAAGCTAGCCACCTGTGAATTGCCTTAACAATATGTGTACACTCTGCAAATTAAGAATATGTCAGTATATTGAAATTCTCTTTATAGAGGTCTGATTAAATTAGAAATCCATCCATATTATCATAAGGCATTTAAATGTCATATTTATCAATATAGAATAGGAATTTTTTTTTATAGTAGAGATTTTATTTATTTATTTTTTTTGGCTGCACAACTTGCGGGATTTTCCCCGACCAGGAATAGAACCTGTGCCCCCTGCAATGGAAGTGTGGAGTCCTAACCACTGGACCACCAGGTTTCCCCAGCAATCACTAATAGAGTCTTTAAATATAATTTCAACTGCTGTACATTTTTGATAGTTGTAAAAATATGTTTAAGTTCTTCAGCACATATCTGTGCAAAGTTTCTCACTGATGATGATGTTCAAGAATTTGAAGATATGATCCTTAAAAAATTGGCATTTTTGCCATTGTCGGCATAACAGTGTAAAAACGTTATATTCTTGCAAGTAAGCTCAAGTTTCTCATTTAAATACATCAGAAAGATTTATTTGGAATTCATGAAAATTTATATTTAATAAATTCCCTAATAATTGACATTTTTTCTTCTTATCATTATGTAAGGTTAAAAAGTAAGAATTTTCTCCTCTTAGTACTATATAAGTGGCCACCTCCCGCAATCTCCTCTAGTTCATCCCAGCATACCAAGCCAATATTTCTTTCTCCGTGTGCCCTGACCTGAAAACTGTGGGCAGCAGTGCCCAGATTATCTTCCCGCCGTCCACTCTGCCTCCCTAAAGCTGCCTCTGCTTGTGACTCATGCCCTCCTGCTCTGGACACCCCACAGCCAGCGGTCTCTGGTTTTTGCCTTGCTTTGGTAGGCAGGGCATACTACCCGTATGTGCTTTAAGGCAGCCTTCACGTGGCTCTCTTATTGTTCTGTACATTCATATATTTTCTTCCCAGTGAAGTTGTACATCCTTTATGTGTAGTATCTACGGACTTATACTGTTGGATAATTCAGTTCCTTAAAAACTCCCAACAAGGCTTCCCTGGTGGCGCAGTGGTTGAGAGTCCGCCTGCCGGTGCAGGGGACACGGGTTCGTGCCCCGGTCCAGGAAGATCCCATATGCCGCGGAGCGGCTGGGCCCGTGAGCCATGGCCGCTGAGCCTGCGCGTCCGGAGCCTGTGCTCCGCAGCGGGAGAGGCCACAACGGTGAGAGGCCTGCGTACAGCAAAAAAACCCAAAAAAACAAAAAAACCTCCCAACAAGAATTACAAGATCCAAAATGAATTCACCTAAAATTAAAGAGTGGAATTTATTTTCTTTCTATCTCCCTGTAAGGAGCCTAATATAAAATATCTATGTATCTATCTCGGTTTCTCCCTTTCTTTCTCTTCCTTCCTTCCTTCCTTCCTTCCTCTCTCTCTCTCTCTCTCTCTCTCTCTCTCTTTCTTTCTCCCTCCCTCCCTCTCTCTCTCTCTCTTTCTATCATCTATATATCTGTATCTATCTATCATCTATTTATCTACCAACAACTTTTGGCTTTTCTTGTGTGCCTTCAGTGCTTGTGTGAATTTCCACCTATTCTGCCAGGGGCATTTACTTGCCTTGGGGAGGATTAGGATTATTACACAGAAATGCAAAAAGAAAGACCGAATCAATGTTAAGTGTTTGATATCCAAAATAGGATGTTTGAGTCCACAGCAAGACTATTGAAAACCAGACTTTGAAATAGAGGAAGTGTTTTCTAAGTTTCTTAAGCTCCTTTTAATGCATCGAAAGCTGGGGGACTTGAACGTTAGGCTTTTCTATAAGCCAAGGCTGTGATATGCGTGGGAAGTGGTAGAAGCTGGCGCCTTTCAGTCCCGAGGATGTAGCATGAAGAGGCACAGGAAGAGGAAGCCAGCAGCAGACACATGAGTCCTGACTTCCCTCCTTGGATAGGCATCCCGGGATGTGGGGCTGGCTTTGGATGGGGAGAGAGGGAAGCTGAAAGCTGAGGAGGATTTCTCTACCCTGTTCCCCATTTTGAGAACTCTTGGAAAAGAAGACATAAGATTACATTCACAGGTTCCAAGGGGACATGACTTTTGGGGGGGAAACTATTCAACCTACTACACAGGTAGAGGAAAAATTAAACACTGAACATTCACCCAAAAGAGATTGATCTCACTGAAATGGACTATTTTCAACCTGAGGAGGCTGAGATACCACAAACTGGCAGTTTAAATAGCCCTCCCCAACCCTGGCTACTACCCAAAAGGATGGGGGCTCATAAGGAAGAGTAAACAGTTGTAGAAAATGAACACGTTACATTTTCTATTTGTATCTGAGTAGCGTTGAGTTTAAAATTACCACATCACTGTATATCTCTCTAGCTACTACTTGAAAAGGAAATAAAAGAAACAGATACTACCAAACCACTACAATCAAGGTAGAAGACCACAAGCAAAGACAGTGTATTTTATGGGAGCATAAAGTGAGTGGGGGAGGGGGGGAGAGGAGAAAATAATTATAACTAGAAAACTAAGTTTAAGAGGAACAATTACGATGCATCAAAAAGTACTTCTTCTTAGCCCTGGGTTTCTGGGCAACCAAGAAAAGAAGGGAAGGATGAAAGATTATAAGGACCTTATTATTAGTACAAGGAAGCATACCTTAATGCCAAAAGATGAAAAAATTGCTTTAAAAATACTGGATATGAGAGGACTCTGTCATAAAGGGCATTTATAGAGGGAACAGAGACTACCATGATATATGATTTCTTTAATAGGAATTCTGTAGGAAATTCAAGGACATTTTTCTTTTGGCATTTCTTAGATCTAACCTTAAACTTAAGGGTATAGTATCAATGTGAGGTGCCGAAGGCTTTTGTGTGAAAAGCTAGAATAATACAAAAAGCTGAGTATATAACTTTCTGGGGGAAAAACTTAAGAGAATCTAGACATTGTACTATATGTGGACATTGTACAATAGGGTAGGCACTAGCCACACAAGGGTATTTAAATTTGAATTAATTAAAATTAAATACAATTAAAAATCAAATTCCTCTGTTACACTTGCCATATTTTAAGTACTCAGTGGCCACATGTGGCTAGTGGCTACTCTATTGGACTGTGCAAAGAAATTTCCTTCATTATAGAAAATTCTATTGGACAGGTCCTAGAGGAATGTCTGGATGTACCTTTTGGGTAAGAAGTGTTTTGTGAACAACTCAGTATTAGACTGTAAGAAGTATGTTAAGATACAAGGTTTTAGATAAACTCAGGAACTATTTTGAGGGGCTTGTACAGATAAATTTAATATTTGAATAATTGTTTTAAATGACACTAAATAAAAATTAAAATGTTTAAATAAGATCTTCCCTCTACCTAATCCATATACAAAAATTAACTCAAATGGATCAAAGACCTAAATATAAGACCTAAAATTTATAAAATTCTTGTAAGAAAACAGGGCAAAAACCTTATGATATTGGGTTTGGCAGTGATTTCTGGGCTATGACATCAAAAGCACAGGCAACAAAAGACTAGGCAAATTGGACTTTATCAAAATTTAAAACTTCTGTGCATGAAAGGATGCTGTCAGCAGAGTAAAAAGCCAGCCCACAGAATGGGAGAAAATATTTACAAATCATATATTGGATAAGGGATTAATATACCAAATATATAAAGAACTAAGACTCCACAACAACAAAACAAACAATCTAATTCAACCTGGGCCAAGGACTTAAATAGACATTTCTCCAAAGACTGTCTACAAACGGCCAATAAACATATGAAGAGATGCTCAACATCATTTACCATTAGGAAACGCAAATCAAAGCCACAATGAGGGGCACAGGAAGAGGCACTGGAAGAGGAAGCTTCACACCTATTAGGATGACTGTTATTAAAATAACAGAAAACAACAAGTGTTAGTGATGGTGTAGAGAAATTGGTACCTCTTCTACATCGCTAGTGGGAAGATAAAATGGTGCAGTCACCTTGGAAAACAGGATGGCAGTTTCTCAAAACATTAAACATAGAATTATCGTTTGATCCAGCAATTTAACTTCCGCACAAAAAGAATTGAAAGAAGAGACTCAAACAGATATTTGAGCACCAATCTTCACAGCAGCATTATTCATAATTGTCAAAATGTATAAACAACCCAAATGTCAATTGATGGGTGAATGAATAAACAAAATGTAGTATATCCATACAATGGAATATTATTCAGCTTTAAAAAGGAATGAAACTCTGATACAGGCTACAAGATGGATAAACTTTGCAAACATTATGCTAAGTCATAAGCCAGACACAAAAGGGCAGATGCAATTATGATTCCTCTTACGTGAGGTACCTAGAATAGCCATTCGTAGAGATAGAAAGTAGAACAGTGGTTGCCAGCCTCTGGTGGGAGTGGGAAATGGGGAGTTACTATGTAATGAGTACAGAGTTTCAGTATGAGATGATGAGGAAGTTATGGAGATGGGTGGTGGTGATGGTTGCACAACAGTGTGAATGTACTTAATGCCACTGAGCTGTATAGTTAAAAATGGTTAAAATAGTAAATTTTATATTATGTATATTCTACCACAATAAAAAAATCTTGAAAAAGAAGAGAGAATCACAAAGAAAGGAACAGTCTCTCTTCTACTGGCTATGGTGCCACCTGAATGAGCTGCATGAACAGTTACAGTTATCTGGCAACCAGGAGCAGTCCTAGCCTTCGGATAAGCCAACTTGCTGCTGCTGCTGAGGCAGAAAAATGGAAAAAGCCCATGTCGCTGGTGGTGTCAGTGAGTCCCCAAACCAATTCTGGAACTACCCTACCTCCATACTTCCTGTTATCTAAAGTTTCTTTATGCTTAAAAAAAAAAGATAACTTCACATATTTCTAAGTGACTTTTAAGTAGTTCACTTATAGTCAACAAACCTAAAACAACTGTCCTACATAAAATGGACTATTTTTTTCCTTTTGCTGTCCAGCTCTGTGAATTTAAACACAGGTATAGATTCATGTCACCACCACCACACCGGCAGAGAGTAGTTCCAGCACCCTCCCAGATTCCCTTGTGCTGTACCTTTATATTCCCATCCTCCCCCCACCTCACCCCAGCAACTACCGATCTTTTCCCCATCACTATGGTTTTGTCTTCTCAAGAATGTCAAGGAAATGGAATCATATAGTATGTAACCTTTAGAGGCTGGTTTCACTTAGCCTAATGTTTCTGAGGTTCATCCTAGTTGTTACATGTATCAATAGCTAGTTCCTTTTTATTGCTGAATAGTATTCCATTGTATGGATATACCATAATTTAAAAATCCATTAAACAGTTGAAGGACATTTGAGTTGTTTCCAGATTTTGGTAAATATGAATAGAATTGCTATAAACATTTGTATACAGGTTTTTGTGGAAACGTGAGTAAAAACATACAAGGATAAACCACTACTTCTTACGAGGACAAACTGCTTGTAGTCAACAATTGATTTGATAAATATTATTAAGCTTGTACAGTCTATTCAGTAAGATATTGAAAATAGAATAAGGTACACAATAGTTTGACATGTGTCTAGTCTAAATTGATAAATTCTCTGATATTTTTCATAAGTATGGGCCAATTTCACTGTCTTCACTTGTGTTTAGGCTTTCTGTTCTCTTGGGTTCAGTATTATCTCTTTCTCCCCAAATGTTTTCTTTCAGGATGTAGACCTTTATAAGTGCCGACTTTTTTTTTTTTTTTTTTTTTAAGGTAGACTTGTGGATTTCCTTCTTGGGATGAAGCAGGTGAGGTGCCTCCTTTCACCACTAGAGTTAAACCCAGTGACTTCTTCCCAACACGAGGAGGCACTGAGATGGCATCTCTCTTGTTCCTGTGCTTGTAGCAAACTGATGGCTTCATAGCGGCCATCAGTGGCTGATTGTAACTTGATGGTCACCAGCCAGAGACCAGGTTCTGTGTTTGCTGTCTTCCTTTCTGGAGGCTTATTCCTCACAACTAGGTTTATACTAAGAGTTTTCCTTAAGAAATTGGTAACTTTTTATAGTATTAATGGGGCTATTCAGATTCAGGTACTGTGTCAGAAACAGGTTTTTCTGAATGTCTGTGGCTCTTCTCAACCAAAACCTAAACTCTAAACAGGGTAGATAAATCACTCCTTTTTTCTTTTTTTTGTGGTACGCGGGCCTCTCACTGCTGTGGCCTCTCCCGTTGCGGAGCACAGGCTCCGGACGTGCAGTCTCAGCGGCCATGGCTCACGGGCCCAGCCGCTCCACGGCATGTGGGATCTTCCCGGGCCGGGGCACGAACCTGCGTCCCCTGCATCGGCAGGCGGACTCTCAACCACTGCGCCACCAGGCAAGCCCCACTTTTTTTTCTTCTTCAGACTTAATGAATGGCTCAGTCAGGGGCCTTTGGAGAATGACATGAGGTCAGGGGCTGGGCAGTGTCTCATGTACTCTTTTCCCATCAGGATGGGATGTCCCTGACCAGTCCTTAGGAATTCCTGTTCTATTAGGCCAGTGGTTCTCAAAGAGTATCCGGGACAAGCAGCATCAGTGTCATTTAACCTGAGAGCTGATAGGAAATGCAAATTCTCTGGCTCATCCCAACTTACTGAATTGGAATACTATCTGGGAGTGGGGCCCTGGTGTTTTAACAAGCTCTCCTGGTGATTCTTACGCATATTAAAGTTTGACAACCACTGGTTTAAAGGTATGTGGATTCTACAGGTGGGGTTGACCTCTTGGAAAATTGTAGTCTTTGTGTTGGCTTTTTTTTTTTTTTAATATTTATTTATTTATTTAGGCTGCACCGGGTCTTCGTGGCTGCATGTGGGATCTTTTAGTTGCGGCATGCGGACTCTTAGTTGTGGCATGCATGTGGGAACTAGTTCCCCAACCAGGGATCTGACCGGGGCCCCCTGCATTGGGAGCATGGAGTCTTACCCACTGGACCACCAGGGAAGTCCTGTGTGTTGGCTTTATCTCCAAGGGAAAAACAGCATTTAAGAACAGAGGCCCTCAAGGGAACAGTCTTGAGTTTTAATGCTAGATCTACCACTTAACAGCTGTGTGAATTTAGGCAAGGTATTTATTCTCTCTAATCCCCAATTTTTAAAATCTCTAAAATAGGTAGAGTGGATATAAAATTTCAGACCACAAACCCAGGCATGCCAAAAATAACTTTCTGTTTTGATAGCTGATCTTTATTGCTATCTTGAGACAGGCATTCTACCAGGTGGGGAAAACCCCCACAGTTTTAGTCTACTAATTAATTATTCAAGAAAGGAAATGTAATCATAGTACACTACTTGGCCATGAAGTGAAACAGTATTCTCACAATCAAAATAGTATAAATGTAAATAACTGATTTAACTAAAACTTATGATTTATTTTGGGAGACTAGAGGGTGGGAAAGTGGAGGTGGTGGTGTGGAAGTTCA
The DNA here is from genome assembly GCF_003676395.1 of Aethalodelphis obliquidens. NCBI lineage: Eukaryota > Metazoa > Chordata > Mammalia > Artiodactyla > Delphinidae > Aethalodelphis > Aethalodelphis obliquidens. The sequence goes on along the minus strand of NW_020837967.1, from coordinate 13,148,336 downwards.
TCTACCATAACAGAAAGTTAGTAGAAAATATTTAATATTGAGAAATCACTATACAGCAGTATAAGTACATAATTCGGGAATAAGAAAAGAAACATAAGAATAAGTTTAAAGAGTTGAAAGTTGTGACTCCCAAGGTTTAGGCTAGGGGAGAGTGGGAATGGGTAGGATGGAGGATTGCTAGTTTTTGTTATAATTCTTTTAGGTAAAAAATTAAAAATAAATTACATCTTCGTAAATGCACCCTTTTCTCTCAAGTTATTTTCTTTGAGTTCCATAAGCACATTTGGTAACTGAGAATAGACTTTTTCTTTTTATATTTCTACTGGAACATCCTTACACTGAGGGGGTGAGTGTGGCATGCTCATTGCTGCTCTGTGGGGGCAGGATGGAGAAAGGAGCACAGGTTGATGTTTGCATATGTTCTACAATGGGGGGTAGGGCCGTGGTCCCTGCCTCATACAGTAACTGGCAATATTTAAGGGGATAATGCTTGTAAAGTGGTTGGCATGTTTCTTGGCATGTTGTAAAGACCCAATACCTGTTGTTAGTTAGTAATAATGTTAATATGATAAATCACCCAGGAGCGGCTAGATTATGCTTGGTCCTGCAGGTTGACAGAGTGGCTCTTTCTTTTTTCACCAGGGATTTGGACATCTTGAATGGAGGTCTACAGTGACTTTTTTTTTTTTTTTTTTGGCCGCGCGACTTGCGGGATCTTAGTTTCCCAACCAGGGTCGAACCCGTGCCCCTTGCAGTGAAAGCGCGAAGGCCTAAGCATTTGACTACCAGGGAATTTTTTCTACAGTGAGTTTTAACCACACTCATTAGATACTTCCCACTCCTGGAACAGGGGAGCTGTAACAGATTCCAACTGGAGACTCACCAGAGTGTAGCAATCAGCTTTGCTAATCGGTCCCCTGATCATTCATTCCTTCAGGTGTGCATGGCTGAGAGAGCAAAGGCCAAAGCATTTTGAGACCCTCATGAGATGAAAAATACTCGAGACCTCAAACCTCGCTATGAGAAGGAGCCTGCTGGATTTCCAAGGCAGCAATATGCTCGGGGTTAATCGCTGCTTTTTTCTTTCTGGTCCTCCCTCCCTAGCCCTTGAGAACATTACATATGTCACTTTGCCTGTGACTTGGTTTACAGCTCCCTTAGATAGAGGTATTTGAACAAACGAGTCCTTTCTCCAGTCCCGGCTTGAAGAACAACAGTCAATTTTTTAGCCATTTGATATGTTGACATGCTCTAAATACTCTGCAAATACAAACTACCTATACATTGTTAGTAAAATGCCTCCTTTCTTCTATTTACCCAGGTAGGTTGTGTGTCCCTCAGCCAGTACAACAGGACATTTCTTAGAGGAAATATGGGTCAATACAAGAACCAAGATGTACTGAGACAGATGTGGGATACCAGATCCTGGTCTGATTTTACAAAACATCACAGGCTTAGTCTTTTAATTCTTCTTTAATGCTGGGTAGGGTTGTCACCCCCTTGCTGGCCACACTGGACTCAGATGTCCCTGTGTCCTGATTTCCCTGTAGCACCTGAACCTCCTCATCTGATCTCCTGGTGTGGAGAAAAATCTTACAGGCCAGTCTCTCTTTCTAGCCTCTAGCAAATGACTTCATATGACAATTAAACATCAACCATAAAACATTTGGCAAGAGTATACACTAAGGACATTTTTCTAGCACGAAGGCAGAGATGTCAGCCATGATTGTGTTAGTGCTGTGTTGACTGCTTTGCAAAACATCCGTCACTCGTGGGGCTCCGTGTAGGAGACATGTTTCCAGATGCAGGAGGCAGAACAGCCTCAAATGTGTCACCTGGGAATAGAATCTGGGAGCTGAAGGAGTTCGGTCCATGGGAGCTTGGTGGCCTGGGTCAGGCTGGCCTGGCCTCTTGCTTTTCTTTTTTGTTTTTTTTACAGGCATCAGAGTTTTCTAGCTTCTGACTTTGTGAAGGAGGAGTTCGTTGCATGTTAGAGAGATACTAACATAAAATCAGGACAGAAGCGTGAATGTATGCCCAGAAATAAACATGTGAAAGGATAGGGAAACATGGTTCAATCTGGGAAGAAATCCCCTTTTCACAAATCTGTGAAGTTCATAAAAATAAAGCAACAGAAGAGCCAGGAAATATAAGTGTGAAAACCCAGAAAACGGGGCTCAATAGAAAATGCTCCACATGCCAAAAGTTGTAGACAGTTTGGGAGAAGTTCTGATACTGTTTTTTTTTTTTTCCCTGTTCTGTTTCTGAAAATGAGTTCCCTCTGCTTGTTCTGGGGGGACATCATAGAAGACACTACATCCAGGAAATAGAACTTTGTTAATGATGTTTTCTTCTAATCTTAAGATTTTTCTTACTTATCATAAGCTAGCCAAAACTAAGAGATGATGTTTTAAATTCTGAGCTTGTAACTCTGTTTGTTATAAATTTTAAAAACATGGAAAAATAAATCCGACGATACCTTGTAAGGATATTAAATGTTACTTTTATATTTAATACATTATAATGACTGCTTTTTTTTCTTTTCTATTTTTTTTTTTTTTTTTTTTAGCAAAACAAGTGATTGATTTTCTCCAGGCTATATTTATATGCAACGAATCTTTTTTTTTTTTTTTTTGCGGTACACGGGCCTCTCACTGCCGCGGCCTGTCCCGTCGCGGAGCACAGGCTCCGGACGCGCAGGCTTAACGGCCATGGCTTACGGGCCCAGCCGCTCCGCGGCACGTGGGATCTTCCCGGACCGGGGCACGAACCCGCGTCCCTGGCATCAGCAGGTGGACTCTCAACCACTGCGCCACCAGGGAAGCCCCTGCAACGAATCTTTATGATCTTAAACTAATAAAGGGATTTCCAATATGTAAAGTCCATTGAAAAACTGTAAATATGGGCAGAATCCAACTGAATATTAAGTTTCAAGAGTTTGTAACTTAACTGGTTTGAACTTAGAAAATGTTCCTGATAGAAAGAGTGCTATCAGGCATGGAAGGGTAGTTAGGCCAGTCTATACAATTCAATTTAGCTCATATTTTATGGTACCAACGGAATACAGGTATTAACTCTCACTTAACAATACTTTAAAAAAAAAACTGAAGTATGGTTGATTTGTAATATTATGTTGGTTTCATGTGTATAGCATAGTGATTTGACATTTTTGTAGATTATACTCCACTTAAAGTTATTATAAAATATTGGTTATATTCCCTGTGCTGTACATTACATCCTTGTATCTTATTTATTTAATACATAGTAGTTTGCACCTCTTAATCCCCTTTCCATATCTTGCCCCTTCCCCCAACCCTCTCCCTACTGGTAACCACTAGCTTGTTCTCTGTATCTGTGAGTCTGTTTCTGTTTGGTTATATTCATTCGTTTTATTTTTTAGGTTCCACATATAAGTGAAAACATACAATATCTGTTTTTCTCTGTCTGACTTACTGCACTAAGCATAATACCCTCCAGGTTCATCCCTGTTTTTGCAAATGGCAAAATTTCATTCTTTTTTTATGGTTGAGTAATATTCCATTATATACATATATACAACTCACAACAGGTTTTTTTGTTTTTGGTGGTATGCGGGCCTCTCACTGTTGTGGCCTCTCCCGTTACGGAGCACAGGCTCTGGACGCGCAGGCTCAGCGGCCATGGCTCACGGGCCCAGCCGCTCCGCGGCGTGTGGGATCTTCCCGGACCGGGGCACGAACCCGCATCCCCTGCATCGGCAGGCGGACTCCCAACCACTGCGCCACCAGGGAAGCCCCTCACAACAGTTTTTAATGGGAAAGTCTATCCTGAGTTTTCACCAGGTTGGCCAAGATCATACTCCAGCAATTCAAGGGAGAGGGGTCGAGGTCCCAGAGGCTCTGGCAGATGGGGGTGATGGGTGGGTAGGGTCCCAAAAAGCAGAACCTCAGAGCTTCTAGAGGAGTAGCACTCCAGAGATCCTAGGTTTGGAAGTCTTGAAAATAGGTCCTTCCTGAGCCTGCAAAGGGCTGAGGCAGGAGTGAGAGGGTAGCTGAGACTCGGGCTGGAAGGTCGGGGCAGGAGTTTTAAAGGTGTCTGTTTCCCTTGGTATCAGCAACAACTGACTAGCTCCCAGAGGAAATAATTTGATGTCATCAAATCACAATTTCTAGGAAGTTTTCTTTATAATGAAGAGTGAAATACTTAGCATCCGAACATTAGGCCAAAGCTCTTTGTAATGTGCTTGTAAAAAAAAAAAAAAGTAAATTGTGCTATGCCATCTCACTGGGTCAATTGGAACAGCATTGGGACTCTTCATCAGACACTTTGGGCAGTAGAGATAACAGCCAAGGCAGCTCAAGATAGGAGAGTGGGTGTCTCAGAGTTATTAAAGCTGTGTAACTTTATCCATGAAACAAAACATGTATTTACCGGAAAACACATTTCTGATGCACTTTTACTCTATCGCAGAAACAAGAGTTTCGGGCGTGTAGTTCTGATAAAATGGTTTTGAATCCATGAAGGCTTTGAAAGGGAGTTTAGTCAAACATGCTGTAGCCCTGGGTTTCCTGTGTTGTCAAGGTAACCAGAGCCTTCGTTTTCTTGGTAACCTGAACCTGCCAAACCAACATCAGAGACACCTCGTGCTTTAGCTAGTCAGCCACCTGCCACTCAGTTACATGGGTTTTTTTTTTTTGGATGGGGGCTGAGTTTCCTAAAAGAGGAAGTCCAGTTTCTTCTCTTCTCCCCCCGCCCTCCATCCTTCATTTTATTTATTTATCCTTCAGTTTTATTGAGATTTAATTGACATATACAGCACTGTACAAGTTTAAGGTGTACAACATAGGGATCTGACTTACATATTGATACATCACGAAATGGTTACCACAATAAGTTTAGTGAACATCTATCGTCTCATACAGATACAAAATTAAATAAATAGAAACATTTTTTTCCTTGTGATGAGAACTCAGGTTTTACTCTCTTAATAACTTCTCATATATAACCTACAGCAGTGTTAATTATATTTATCATGTTGTATGTTACATCCCTAGTACTTATTTATCTTATAACTGAAAGTTTGTCCCTTTTGATTACCTTCATCCAATCCCCCCTCCCCACATTCTTCTTTATTTTAGAGGAAAAGCTATATCCACTTTCATGAAATTGCAAAATTGGATTATGTCTTAAGCTCTTAGGAAAAAGTGCAACTATTTAGGACATTTGCCTAGCTGACATGGCAAGTGCCAATCCACACAATTATCCTTTTCCCTGAAATGACTTTCTGGAAAATGGGGGAATACTTATTTGGCTTTCTCTCAACAGTGCTGAGGTTGACATAACACAAGGCCAGGACACATGATACCACACCTGTAAGTTGAGACTAGTTTTTGTTTTGCACCCTGGGAAAATTTAGACTGAAACAAAGAAGAAAGTTCATTCACTGAACACATTTATCCAGAGCCTTCAGTGTTCCAGGGACTCTGCTAGCTGCTGCCTGGGATGCAGGGATGAAGACGATTTAGTCCCTGTGCTCAACGGTTTACAGGCTACTGAAGGGTCTAAGACAAAAAACCCAACAATACATAAAGGTAGAATATAATTAGGGTCATCAAGGAGATATGAAAACATGAAGAAAATGCTGCATAAGCTCCAGGGAAGATTAGATGTTAATTTGATGGGAGTAGCCAAGAAGTCCTCATGGAAGACGTGGCATGTGAAATGGGCTTTGACAGAATGGATTTTTTTTCAAGGAGTGTATTGAAGATGTAGGTAGACAAGGACAAGGATTTAGATCCCAGCTCTACTGCATTCTAGATCCCAGCTCTACTGCATTCTCTACTGCATTCTGACCTTAGATAAGTCACAAACCTCTTTGGGCCTCAGTCCTCTATCTTTAAAGAGGTGGGATAATAATAGTATCTCACCAGCTAGTTGTGAGGATTAAATTCTTTAGGACGTGTGAAACTCTTGGACCTGCTCCTGATTTATAGTAAATGCTTGAAAGGTGTTAGCTATTATTATTGCTGTTGTTGTTGTTGTTATTGTTGCTAGTGAAGTTTAGAAGGAGGTGTGGTGCTTATGAGACTGCAGAGAGTTTTGGGTTCATTTTGTGGCCTAAAATATAACAGATTTAAGTTTATACTTAATTTGATAGGCAATGGGGGAATCTTTAGAGTTTTTAAATTATTTTTCTTCTTATTAAAAAACTTTTAAAGTAGGTAAGTAAATAGCACCAGAACAACAAAACATTTGGAAGCAACAACAGTGTAAAATACAGTTGTTAAACGTTTGGTGTAGTCCTTTTTGGTTATATTTCCAGCCATTGCCCCAAACTGCTAACCATGCTAACTTTTCCGTTTGGTGATTGAGACCGTGAGAGGCGTTGGGAAGACTGTGAGGGGCATTGGGAATTGATTTGATACAAAACACCTGTAGAAAGAATTACTGAACGCTAATCTTGTTCAGGTGAAGAGAAAATCGATTTGGAGAGGAACAACTTCTACTTTATCATATAAATAAAAGCTATGGGGGCTATGAATGTCAAAGCCAGTGGCCTTGAACTCTTCTCTACCATAAAAGGCTACAAGACGGTGCAATGTATCATTTTTTAAAAAAAGTCATTTCTTTTCCATTTTGTAATATGTTCTGGGAGATTTGACTGATGACCTATATTTCAGGAAGCATGAATGATCTCCACATCTCAGATGAGGTAAGTGTGTCGTAAATCAATACATGATGTAGTAAAATGCCTTTTCTGCCTTGATGCAGCCTTGATCCCTAATTATGTGTGCGAACAAGGTAAACATCTTTTTTTTAACAGCTGCCATCTGTAAGAATTTTAGTGACCCCAAATGTTTTTATTTGCTGTTCTCAGTTCAGAGAGGCTAGTTAATCTACTGCCCTGAATGACGAATGCCACCTGACACTCACTTTTTGGAGAACAATTGTTGAGTTCTAAAAAAATCCATGCTTCCGGTTCTTCTGACCTCTGGCTGTATTTGTGTGACCTTATCAAGGCCCTTGTTCTTTGATCTCTATAGGTCTGCTCCTCTCTCTCTGTGAAAGAGGCTTGGGGTGTTGGTTATACCTCACAGCCAAGCCTTGTTTTGGCCTCTTCTGGAGGAAGCAAGTTGTTCCATGTCTCTTCCCTCCGGACAAATCGATGGCTCTCAAGCTTTCTGAAACGTTAAAGGAGGGTCCTGCTGAGTGACAGGTCACTGGAGGGGGCTCCTGTGAGTTCAGTTGGCTTCTCTGCATCTATTAAAGCTGATTTGGCCTTTTCCAGTCCCATGGTTTTAGTGACTCAGGAATGCTGGTGAATCTCAGCTTTATTTCCAACCCAGACTCCTTCCTTGAGCTTCAGATTTATATATCCCACTGCCTACTCAGCACCTCTTGGATGTCAAATCAGCATCTCCTACTTAATATCTAAAACGGAATTATTGACTTTCTCACCTAACCCTCCTTGCCCCCCAGTGTTCTAGCTCTCGGCAAATGGCACCCCGTTTCACACAGTTGCTCAGGCCTAAAATCTAGGAGTTGCTCTTCATTCCTGTTTCTCCTTCACATCCCGGGTTCAGTTGTTCAGCAAGTACTATTTGCTCCATCTTCGAAATATTCCCCCAATATGACCAATTTTCACTTCCTCTACCACTCCAATCTGAGCTGTAATCACCGCTCCCCTCAGCTGCTGCCACTTCCTAATAGGTCCCCCGCCTCCCACCCTGGCTCTTTTGTGGTCCACTTTCACATAGAAACTTAAGTGATTGTTTAAAACTCTAAGTCAGACCAAGTCACTCTCCTGCTCAAAACCCTCTGAAGTCTTCCTAGAACACCTGACCTCAAATCCAAGTTCAGCAGCTTGGGTCAGAGACCTACACGATCTGGTTGCTGCTTTGTCTTCTAACCTCATTTTCTACCATTCTTCTCCTTACCCACTTCTGCTGGTCACACTGGCTGGCTTTCTGTTCCTTGGACTTGGCAAGTGTGTTCTGCTGCAAGGCTTTTTACCGTCTCTTCCAGGGAGGCTCTTTCTCCAGGTCACCTATCGCTGGCTTGCTTGTTTGCGTCACTGAGCTGACTGCACCTCCTCCCGTGTTCTCTCCCGCTTGCGACTGAAACTGCTGGCTCCCCCAACATCACTCTATCTTCTCATCCTCTCTTATTTTTCTTTAAGGCAGATACCTCTACAATAAATAATACATTTTATTATCTATGCATTTGCTTGTCTCCTCCATTAGAATATGAGTTCCACGAAGGCAGCTGCTTTGTCTTACTCATCACTGCATGTACCCAGAAGTGCTGCCGCAGAGTGAGTTCTCAATAAAAATGAGTAAATGAGCTTGTGTCCTACTGTTACTGAAAGTGGGGTCTGGCTGCTGCCTGCTCAAAAGCTAATAAAGAGGCAAGGTTGGTGGAAAGGACAGTTTGCTTTATTTTGGAGGCCGGCAGGGCAACTGGGGGGTGCAGGGCGGACGCCTGTCACTGCCCTGCTGACAATCAGTGGGCAAGAGCTTTTATAGATGCGGGGAGGGGGCTACATGCAGAAACAGCGCAGTCAGCTCTGACAGTCATCTTGACGTTGGTCATCGGTGGTCTGGTCAGCGTCATCTTGATTGTTTTAGGTACAGTTAATCTTCAGTTCCAGGGTCAATTTTCGGAATTGTGGCAGCTTATGTCATGGCGACAGCCTGGTCATCATGTAGTTAACTTCTTCCACCTGGTGAGGGTTTCGGTCTCTATAAGACAGCTCATGGGATATGGCTCAGAATATGATCTGTAGCCCTTGAGAAGGAACTAAAGGTCTTTAACTATGCTTAATGACTAAACTACTATTATTTGGTCTCTTTTGACTGTTTACCTTTGTTTCTGCATTTTCTCATTTCTCTGATTAAACTTATTCTTTGGCTAAAGTTTTTCCACAGATGAAAGGCAGGTTGAGGACATGGGGGGAGGGGCAAGCACCATAGGGTCCTGCTCCGTTTCACTCTTGTTTTCAGCAGTGCGTTACAGTGAATCAACTGATTTTCCTTTGTTCAAAGGATGCTGCTTCATTTGGACTGAAAACATGAAATAGAGCAGAATTGTAATAGTTTTCAGCTTAATTGAGTGATTAAGAAGAAATAGCTTGCCTGGAGTTTGCTTTCATTTCTTAACACTAGCGACTGTTGGTTTCCAGTTTGTGGACGATCTTAACTTTAAAATCCAAATGGTGTTGACGTGACCTCTCTCAATACAAAAGGGAATAGCAGGGGCTCTGAGAAAGTGAGATTGTTGACACCTTCAGTCTTGAAATCACCACTCTCTTCACAGGAGCTTAAATTTTAGTAAACCATGTCAAAAACTCAGAAACACAACATGGAAGGAAACGAAATTTTTTTTTTTTTGTCTTTTTTAAGTGAGCAGTTACTGTATCCCAGGTAATGTGCTTTATTCAGCATGCATGTTCAGTTCACTTTTATGACCATGCTGTAGGATGAGTATTATTACCCCTTAGAGAGAAAATGAAATGGAGAATTAGAGAATTATGTGCTTGCTGTAGGTCGTAGTCAAAGGCAGAACTGAGATTCAACCCCTGCCCTGACTCATTCCCAAACCCATGTTCTTAATATCTCCCAACACTGCTTCCCACGGGGGAAACTGGAGTGAGACTCTCATAGGTATATCTGAATTATTTTTATGGGTTATCGAAATTCCAATTTAAAAATGAAATTGAATGTGTGCATCTAAAAATGCCACAGCAGGAATCTCCAACCCAAGAGATGGAATTAGCTGATGAACCATGAACTGGAGGAAGAAGAAGAGTTCATTCATTTTGAAACACGTTGTCTGCCAACTCCATTTGCAGACTAGCCACCCCGGGCAGAACAATGCAAAGTGAGTTAAATGTAAAAGGGATAGCTCTTGCTCTGGACAACTTCTGACAATGTCAGGCCATTATCTGAGGTTGACTATGTGCCAGTCAGGTTTACCGCCCACCATGTTCTGTGCTGGCAGCTATTATCCCCATTTTTTTTTTTTAATGCACGGAGGGGCATGACATGCTCAGGGTTACCAGCTGGTGTGTTATAGAGATGTGACCAAAAGCCAGGTCCATCTGCCTTTGCCTACACTGTTATCCATTTGGCTATATCCCCTCCTACGTACTTAATAGACACAGACTAGAAAGGAAACAACTGGGAATAAAACCATTTAAAATAACATCACTTACTCTCCACTGATAGGACAGCTGAGAGAGTTCCAGTAAATGGTGGAATCAGGGGCTGGGTGAATATCACAGCAGACTGTTGTCAGAAGTAACATCTTTTCTTAAAATTTCTGTAATTCAGAGGAATTACTAATTCACTCCAGTTTATTTTTTTAACATTATTTTAAATTGGTGAAATATTATTACATTATCTCATTACATGGAACTTGTAGCAGTCAGGATAGGTTAGAGTACTCTGCAGTAACAAACACTCCCAAATCTTAGTGGTCTAAAACAACAAGCATTTTTATTTTTTTCTCTTTGAGAAAAAGTTATGAGTTGGTGGGGGGCTCTGTTTCCTTTTGTCATTGTCTTCACTCAGGGATGCAGCTGTGACAGAGGAAAAAAAGAGGGTCTCACATTTCCCTCCATGGGCCATTACTAACTCTCTGGGCCTCTGTCTTCTCCTCAGTCAGATGAGGTCACGGGCACATAGGCCTATGGGAGTGCTGGGGGACAGACTGGGGTGACATTTGTAAACACCGGGTGCAACTTCTGACACGTGCTAAGTAGATGCTGACGGAGCCAGAAGCCAGAGGAAGCTTCTGGAAGGGGCCACTGCTTATTCAACACGCGAGCCCAGGCCCGTTTGCTGTGCAAATCTCAAGGCATTTTGTGTTTCGCTGGGGGCTGACGGGCAGGTGATCAGTAAGTGCTTGTTTAGTGCTGACGGCCGGTCTTGAAGGGGAAGGGGATTTAAGGGGCTTCCGGGCAGGAGGCGCTGGTGGGGAAGGTGCAGGGCCGGAGAAGAGCCTGGGGGTGGAAGTCAGCAGAGCGGTGGGGCTCGGCGCGGGTGGGGCTAGGGTGACACTGGCGGAGCCGGAGGGCCGAGACCTGGCCCTGGGCACGCTCCCTGCTCCTCTCTCTGCAGCTGGCGGGGCCGGCGAGGACGGCGAGGGTACATGGCATACTGGGTGCACTGTGCCCTCGCCCAGGCCTTCTGGAAGCCGCCCGCCAGGTCCTTAGCCTCTCTGGGCTTCAGTTTCTTCACGTGCTCTAGGAGTGTAAAGAGCAGGTCAAAATGCAGCTTTACGATTCCGTGAAGGAACCTTTCTGTAAAACGGGAGATTCATGCCTGTAGGGTAAGGTTCGGACAGCACCACAGAGATCCATGGAGTCTCCCTCCCGGCTCTGGGTCTGCACCAGCTTCCCTCCTGGGTCTCGCAGGGCGGGACAGGGACCCCGGGCCCGCACCGCAGGAAGGGCTGGCTCTGCACGGTGCTGCACTGGCGTCCCCTCTCCTTTTACCCAAAAGAGACCTTGGTGATGCTTCCTGGTCAGGACAGAGCGCTTCCACAATCTTTCCCTGGGCCCTTTGTTTAAATGGTCATCTGGATGGCCATGGACGGGTGGACAGGGCGGCCTCGGCCCCTCCGGGTGATGCTGGTCAGGCGCTCTGTCTGCAGGGGCTGGCGTGGGGAAGACAGTTGTCAACAAGATGGAATCCCACTACCCTCGTCCGTCCGGCATGTTATGGGGCAAATGATGGGCCGTTCCAGTGTCTGGGTGCTGGACATTAAGGTCGGAAGAGCGTGTCCTCTGACCACCACTCTGCTCGGCCCCAGAGTGGCCACGGCCCCGGGTCACGGGATTTCTGCCACAAAATGCAGGTGAAGAGGAACCGAAAACGTGGTACCCTGCGCAGGGCCTGAGCGAGACAACAGGTTGCTGGGGGGCCAGAGCCGAGGTTGCTTCCAGTGGAGACCCGGATGTCCACATCCCACTACCCTGGATGCCTTGTCCGAGGAGCCGCCCTTCCCATGGCCATGGCCGCGCCTAAGCCCCCAGTAGGCTGCCAATGGCCTGATCCATGAAGGCCGTGACCCGCCCCCGTCCTCTGCAGCGAGTGTGCATACCTGACCCTGCGGAGCCCACGGTGAGGGGGGCGGGGCGGGGGCGGTGAGCGCGGGAGCCCAGTCAGGGCCCTGCATCCCTCTGTCTGGAGTCACCTAGGAAGGTCAGCCCATCCAAGGCAAATTTGGCCGAGTCTTCCGTTTACTGCTTCTCCCAATACTTAGTTGACTATTTTTCAGATTGTAAGTGCAAGTTAAGGAATTTCTGCTTGTTTGTGTCCCCGCAACCTGCTCCTGAAGCTGGAGGTGGTGCAGCTGTGAGAGGGAGACAAAGAGCTGGGGGTAAAAGTGATTTTTAAGAGTCATTTTGTTTTTCATTCAATTCTAATTTTAAAAAGTGTACCAAGGGCTATACTTGTCTGTAGAGAGTAATGCACATGGAAAATAGGGCTGCAAATCGGCAAGACGGCCTGATGGTCTTTGGCCAAATCATCCATTAAAAACTTTGGATTATTAGCTCTGACTTCAAGCAAGCAGAGCGAAACAAAATACCCTCTGCAGAGGAGAACACTATCACCCTCTGCTTTCTTAATTCTGGTTCTCAAAATCTGAGCATTTCAGAGCCACCTTTACAAATTTTAACTATTATTTTAAAAATCAGTGCTTATTCCAAGATTGTGAACCTTAACATTTGTATTTTTACCATACTTCTGTCTCTCTCTCAAGGCGTCCTGATAAAGCAAGTGCTCTTGAATGACCCTTACAGATATTTGAGGACAGTGCCATGTTTCTTGACAAAGTAAAATGCAATTTGGAAAAGCTGATAGCTTTTCTCTGACCTGGGGGACATGGTTTCTAGCCACAGGGGGTGGAAAGTCAAACACCTGCAAGGAAACGTACCTCTGTGCTTGGAGACCGTGTCTGATGATCACAGGAGAATCAACATTTTGGATACAAAATTAATATTCATCCTCTTTAAATTAGATAAGTGCCGTATGACTTTCTTTTTTTTTTTAAAGGAGGAGGTTTATAAATAAGTAATGATCTAGTGCTAAAACTCCTGAAAGTTTTGGGATTCTTACAATAGACAAACAAGAGCCCTAATATATGGAAATAGCTGAGTGGAGGAGGTCCTGAAAGGTCTCCCGCGGGGGAGGTTGCAGTGAGATCAAGGAACTGTCCCATAAACGGGGTTTTTAAGTTCACAGATCAGAAAATTTCCAGTTGGAAAAAAAAAAAGAAAGAATTGTGCTTAAAGTCTAGCCACCCAGTGACAGCAAAAAATTATCACTGATTTGGGATTTCAGCTGTTTGGCAGGGAAATGTATCAAGAATTAAACTGGGTGAGATCTTATATGTGAGATCCTGGGTGGGGGTGGATGTAATAGTTTAATAAAATAGTAGTGATTTGGCAGGATTAGAAATTTTAGGTTTAGCAGCAATAAGGTATTAGTAGAAAAAAAATTAATGCTATCAATCAGTAATAGCAGCAATTAAACTGTAGATTTTATAGGAGAAAATGAGACTTGAAAGAACAAACGAAACAATGGAAAATCTGTAGTTCGAATGAATTATTCTCTAGGATTTAAACTTTTCAAAAGTCTCTCGTAATGGTGGGTATTCCACAACTTGGAGATAGAAACTTCAAAAGAAGATAATAGTCTAAAACCCATTGAAGTGACCCTGGCAGTGTTCATTGCGGCGCAAATGGCTCCCCATTCGGTTCTCAGGGGCAGCGTGAAGAAAAGGCTTCTTACTTCCTTCCACGGGCCTCACCCTTCACCGCAAAGAGTTTGCAACCACGATAAGTTCCTGGGTCTTAATGAGAGAGGACAGAACCCAGGAAATCCATAGCGTTTTGAAATGTAAACACTCAATTCTCTAATAACACTTGCTGAAAAGTTTTCGAAAAAGTAAAAAAAAAAATCGCACATCTGTTCTTCCTGTGAACTAGTCAGGACTTGAAGGAAAGCGCTGATAAGTTAGAGAGAAATGAGGGCTGACTTGGGCGTCTTTCATTGAATGGTAGTTTGGTGTGCTGTAGCTGTATGGGGCTGAGTTCCCGATGGGTAGGCAAACACATTTATATCAATTATTTTTTATTTTTTTATTGAAGTATAGTTGATTTAGAATATGTATCAGTTATATTTTAAATGCCAAAATGAGCATATTTGAGGGAAAAATAAAACAATAATAGAGTCTAGGAGTTCACATAAGCTTACATGCTTTAATGCTCTTGAATCTCAAGGGTTTTAACCGCCAGGATGCATATTTTAGTAGCAGAAGTTCTAATCTTTATTTTTTTAAAATTTTTATTGGAATATAGTTGATTTACAATGTTGTGTTAGTTTCAGGTGTACAGCAAAGTGAATCAGTTATACATATATGTATATCCACTCTTTCAGATTCTTTTCCATACAGGCCATCACAGAATACTGAGTAGAATTCCTTGTGCTATACAGTAGGTCCTTATTAGTTATCTGTTTTACATATAGTAGTGTGTATATGTTAATCCCAATCTCCCAATTTACCCCTCCCCCAAAAAGTTAGTCTTTAAATCAGTCCTGACTACTTTGGAATTTATATAGCCTTCAGTTATAAAAAATAAAACTTTGTTACTTATAATTAATACCTTCTCTTCTCACTCCACTCCCACCCTCCCCAGATATACACCCCCAACTCACATCCTTAGAAAGGTTTTATTTTTAACAAACCAGGCTGATCAATATGTAGCTTGACCACATACTCTCAATTTTCATTTGGGATTTTAATCTCAATTTCACAAGCAAGCTCTTATTTATTTGTGTAACAGGCAAGGTCACCAAACATGGCAAAGTAAATGGGAAAGGCAGCTTTCTAATAATGGCAACTATTGGCTGAAAATTTCATTTGTGGGATAATTGTCACAAATATCATGAAGCCTCAACAAACCTAGAGTAGGTATTATTACATCCATTTTATGCGTTAGGAAACAGATTTTGAGCAGCTAAGTACCTTATCTGGGGTCATATAGCCAGTAACTCGCAGAGGCTGGAGTTGTGAGATGCCCCAAAGCTACATTTTTCCAACAGCAGGGTTCTATCAAGATTAAGGGTTTCCGATTATTGGTAGACGATTTGTATTGAGAACTTGCTGGCCTCCCTGGCAGTATCCGGGAGAGCTCTTCACCACACTTAAATAAAGAAACAGCTGTTGCTCTTCATCGGAGCGAACTGTATAGAGTTACTCTTGTGAAGAGCAGTTCCTTTGCAAATCCATGCTATAATGAGGAGGGTGTCCCTTGTGACTTTTCTCTGGGGCTCATGTTTGGTTTGTTTTCTCTATCTCGAGCTAGGGCTGGCCTCTCACCTCCCTGTTTGGGAGAACCTTCTAGGACTCCTCTCCAGGACCTCTCAAGTTCATTTTGTATACATATCTAATTTGGTGACCATCCCCTCACCAGTTTTAGCTTCTCTGGGGATGCCAGCTTCTGGGGTGCTGGACGAAGTACTCCTCAGCAGTGTGAGTACACCATGGGGTAGACATGGATTTACCTGGAAGCTAATGGGGCTAAACAGGCCCCCCAGGGCATGAACCCTTCCCAGAGGCACTGTGTTCCTAGTAAGATATTTCCGTTGCAGTTGGTTGGGGCGGTTGTGTCTTTCTCGTCTGACTTCCTGTCGTACTTCCCCTCCAGTTGGGTGGCCTTGAAAGTGGCCGCAGGCCTTTTTGGGATCTGGCTAATGGAAGTTGTGTTGGGGATACATTTAGGGGGGTTTAGCAGGTTATATTTGTGTGGTTCAAAGTTAGGCTTTGCTGGCTGTCTAGTGCAGGAATGGGTTTCCAAATGCCCTCCCACCCACTGTGCCAACTCATCTGGTGTTGTGAAACGAAGCTGTAGGGTCAGAGGCCGAGTTGTGATAGGTACCTGTCCTCTGGTACTGTTACTTCACGGAGGCAAGGAGTGGAGGAGAAGCAAGTAGAGCCAGAAGCTAGTCTGTGGAAAAATATCATAGTGATGGATGAACCAGTTCATAAACAGGTTATGTCGTTTTTCTGGATTGTGTCATCGTTGTGGTATTTGTCAGGTTTTAAAGATCTGTTATTAGCTGGGAATTCTTTTCTCATTCTAAATAAATATTTATTTTCATGCTACATTTTGCATTCGTGATTTTGTATTATTTTTCTTAAAGAAATCACCACTCTAAATTGTTTAGACTTCAGGCCCCATAAAAAGTAAGTTCTGTCCCTTAAACTGGGTGGAAATTCTTTTCCAGAGGCAGTTGCTCCAGAGAGTCTCCCGAAGTGGATTTCACGGACACCATGAAATGCCTATATTAAGACCATTCAATATATACATTCTTTTAAAATTCACTTTTATTTATTTACTTATTTAATGTACAATATTATATAAGTTAATATATACGTTCTTTTTTCTTTTTTTTTTGGAGCAGAGAAAGGTTTATTACAGGGCCCAGCAAGGAGAACGTGCGGCTCGTGCAGCTCCCTGGTTTTCAGGGAGAAGTCCATCTATACACTGATGTTCTCTAGGTCCAACTGTGTTGCTGCAAATGGCATAATATACACATTCTTAATTTGTACAGATCTAACCAAATTTTATGTGAAGGAAGAACAGAGAAACCAAAACGTCATTTTAATTATTTAGATCTGAACTTCTTCCCGTTTTGGGCATTAGGACTTTGGCCAAGTGTCAGCTGATGTCCGTTCATGGGGTTAGAGGTGTTAGGGTAGGGTGGGGTGAGGCAGCCTGGGGTGGGTGTGGGTATCCCACTATACTGCCACTCACCGGCAGGTAAGGGAAGTAGGTCTGAGGAGATGGGCCAGGGAGGCAGTAGGAGTCCTCCTTTAATTTATTATTAGTTTTTTTTTTTTTTTTTTGCGGTACGTGGGCCTCTCACTGCTGTGGCCTCTCCCGTTGCGGAGCACGGGCTCCGGACGCGCAGGCTCAGTGGCCATGGCTCACGGGCCCAGCCGCTCCGCGGCATGTGGGATCTTCCCGGACCGGGGCATGAACCCGTGTCCCCTGCGTCAACAGGCGGATTCTCAACCACTGCGCCACCAGGGAAGCCCTATTATTAGATTTTTAAAGAACACAGGATGTTCTCTTCAAAGAATCTAATGCTAAGGGTCAACCTAAAAATATCAACAGTGGTTAATGCTGGGAGATTGAATTAGAAGTGATTTTTATTTTTTTTCCTTTTTAGAATAGTTTTTGCCCTTTCTGTAAATATTTAGAAAGTATTAGCAATAAGAAACAGAAGCATTTGAAGACTCCTTTCCCCGTGGCACCCACAGTCCTGTGTGTGCGTGCGCGTGCGTGTCTGTGATTTTACTGCAGAGTCATTTTCCTTCCTTCCTTCCCTCCTTCGCTCCTTCCCTCCTTCGTTCCTTCCCTTCTTCGTTCCTTTCTCCCCTTTTTTTCCTTAGAATAAATCCATAAAGGCTTACTAGCATCTTAATAACTCTTTGGGGACTTCAAAGAATGCTTTATTTCATACCTTTTAAAACTGTGTGTGAGATACAAATTTTTTAATTTGAGAAAAACATAAGATAGGAAGCAATTTCCTTTGACTCTGACTTTTTGGTGCCTGACTGTGAGATACAAGCAGAGCAGAGATTCATGAGTAAATTACCAATTAGTTGTTGAGAACTGCAGAACATCGGAGCAGAAATTAGGACCTAATTATCTGTCTCTATGATTGTCATTCAAGACACGAATCTGCCGAGTTTTATAATTGTGGGGAAAATCTATTCCACCTGCGACAATTCCCTTACTGCATCAATATTTTTATGAAAGTCCAGGAGGTGGATGGGTTGCTTTTAAGGATGTGCGCTTCCTCTACTTCAGAAATGATTAGGGTGGCTCAGGCCGGTGCCAGCCCGGGGTTGGACTTTCTCTGGGCACGGAACATCGAGGACAAGCAGGGATATAAGGTGTAGATATTTCACTAGTTCTTTTAAAGACAGAGATTTTTCGAGGAAAAATAGAATAATTCATTTAAAATGTAAACTCCATTTATATTACAGGTAACAGCTGCTGTAGGACTGTTTCTAGGGGTTTCTTTATTTACTCTCTGCTCTCCAGGCTGCCCCAGGCCTTCTTCTGCCCTGACTCTGTGCCTCAGGACATTCTCATTGAGAGGTCCTTAGAGCCTTTGCTAAATGGCTCGTTAACACTCCTGGGCTACTCCTTAGTGTCTCCTCCTGTTTCCTTAAACTCCCTGGGTTAGCCCTGTACCTGCACACAGTAGGCATTCAGACGGGTTGTTTTGTGCCTGTATCTCACAGATACTGTCCTTAGGTTTGAGCACATGCCTCTCTCCAGTCTCCCCATGCTCCCCTCTCCCTTCCCTCCACCAGCGCCACCTCTGCATCTGTGTCTAATCCCCTCTGAAGTCCACTCTCCCTGGGTGCGTGATGGTTGGGGGCTGAGGGCTCCGCATCCTGGTTTGTAAAAGGAGCTATATCAGTTTGCAACAAAACCAAACACAGGTTCAAGAAAGTTAAACCATTAAGTGAAACTTGACTGGGAAGCCTATTTTTCTTCCTGCATTCTTTGAGTATTAGTGTGTAAAGAGGAACTCCACAATAAACTATCATTTTCAGTCCAACTCTGGGTGATAGCATGAATGGTGTGGATTATTGTGTGATTAAATGAGCTAAAATGTGGATGAATTCTACCACGGTGCCTGGCACGTAGTTGGCACCCCAATAGTAACTCATTTCCTTCCTTTTGTCACGGTGGTTACATTTGTAGCTCTGTTACAGTGTGTAGCTCTGCTCCTTAAAGAATCACTAAGAACTTAATGAGCTGTATTTCCTCCAATGCCATGGGCTGTGTCAACACAATGTAAACATTGTGACAATTTTTGACTGAATTGAGTTAACTGACTGAATGTTTTGAAGTATTGACACAGCAGCTAAAAGAGTGAGAAATGTAGTCAAGCCAGCTATTCGGTACGATAAAAACGGCAACTATTTCAAAACTAGAATAGAAACGTGTGAAGCCAGGGGAAGTTCAGTAGCCACAGGGCCATTGGGAAGCCCTTGGAAACGGAGGCAGACACAGAAACGAAAATGTGAAGATTGTTCCCAGATCACCCAACAAGCAAAGCAAGCTGAAGGACAATGTAATTTCACCCCCTTATCCAAAGCTTCTTTAATTTACTCTAAAGGAACAGAAGTAGAAAATGGAAGGTGTCACAGAATCTTGAGAAATGATGGTGAGGGTTCATTCATTCTGTCCTTTCAGCCATCATCTGCCTTTAGTTCCTTCCTTTGATGACTCTGGGGATGGGTAGAAGGCTGTCCAGAGCTGGGTGCCCAAAAATGTGCTGGGTGTTGGAAATCTTTGCAAGGAACACTGGGGCAAGGATTGCCCTAGTTGCGATATATTTGTTCTTCAGTTTATTCAATGAATTTTCTTAAAGATTAAAAAATTTTGTTTTACAAAATGTTGTTTTACAGGTATATGTAAATCTATAAGTTGTTATATATGCATATTGTATACAATATATAATAAATAATATATTCAGTATTCTCTCTGTATTATACATATAATATATACAGTATCGTACAGACAGTAAATATACAGTATTATCTTTCAGATATACGAGATTATATGTATTATATATATAATACTATGTATTTATATATAATGTATAATAATAATATATGTATAATAATAATAATAGCAATAAATGTATAGCATAATATATAGGGTTGGCGGAGGGAGAGAGAAGGAAAGAGAATTGAGTAATTTTAGCCCTGAAATGTATTTACTAGCTTTGATAACCTTACATAAGAGAAAGTACACTTGGTGGTAACTTGGTGGGTCATTTCTGAAAGGCTTCTGACCCAAGCGTCATTGAGAAATTCTGTGTTTCCTCAACTACCTTGCGGGGATGAATGAAGCCACACCTATAGATCAGTTTCCATCCTCACAATCACTGCTAGCTGGAAGATCCCTCTCTTGCAAAAAGATGTCCCTTGGCAATGGCCAACTTAGTTGACATAGGGAACTTTTTTTTTTTTTTTGCGGTACGTGGGCCTCTCACTGTTGTGGCCTCTCCTGTTGCGGAGCACAGGCTCAGTGGCCATGGCTCACGGGCCCAGCCGCTCCGTGGCACGTGGGATCTTCCCGGACCGGGGCACGAACCCGCGTCCCCTGCATCGGCAGGCAGACTCTCAACCACTGCACCACCAGGGAAGCCCCATAGGGAACTTTTGACACGGCACAATTTTACCTGGACTCTGACAGGTTAGGTTTTTGTAGTTGCTGTAACTGGGTTTGGCGTCGTCGCTGTGTGAGGGGAGACCGCAGCTAGTTGTTTTTCTTCATCAGGGATGCGAGACTGTTAAAGGAGCCAGTCTAGGTCAGATGGGGTCAAGGGTTTTGACTGCATGCATCAGTCGACTCAGTGAAATAACTGTTGATATTTCGATTGTTTTTTCATTACCGAATTTTCCAGAATGATCAGATCACTTGGTACCGAGGTAGACTTGAGACTTACTTCATCACCCACTTCGTCTCATGGCCTTTATTCCCACTCAGTCTGTTACACAGAGCTCCAGTCACAGAAAACCTGACGGAGGATGTGGGTCATGGTTTTGGGTTTTTGGCCCACAATATTTTACATTGTTTCCAAAGAACCTAGAGGGCATACTTGAAACAATAAGCACAACCCAGCTGAAATGAGCTCCTGCTGGCGATGATAGCTCTAAATGTCAAGCTGCAGGATTTTAAAGACTTTCAGTAGCTCATACATAGCTTGTACATTTATAAGCATTATTGAGTTGGAAGATAATGACAGTCACATGTTGAGAATAGAGTATGACATGTTAACGTATGGTCTTCCTCTCTGTAAATCTCCAGAGTCCAATTACTGAAACTTAAAAATGCAGCCCTTCAGTGCATGACTACAGAACCAGTGGGAATAATTAATACTAAAAATTTTAATCTATTTACAGGCCTTACAAAGCACATAGAGTGATAAGGAAAACACATGCTTGACAAAGACATTTAATTGTACAATTTGAACTTCTGAAAAATGTGTGTATTCCTACTTTCAAATGCGTGCCACGTTATAGGACCTCATGTTGATTTTATTTCTGTGTCTTGGTGTAATGAGATAAATGTTGTAAAATCCATTAGAAGTCTACGTATTGTGCTGAAGAATCTGGTTTTATCAGTCAGGATGTTCTTCCTCCAAGGAAAAGAAAGTCCAACTCAGATGATCTGAAACAATAAAGACGTTTATTTGTCGGCTCATGTAACTAGAGGAATGGTGGGTTTTAGGGTCAGCTCAGCCTGGTGGGTCTGGCTTTGTTTGGGGCAAATTCCATCAGCTGGACCGTCTTTGGGGTCTTTGTGTAATTCTCAGGCTGCTTCTCTTGTTCTGACAAAGAGGCACAGCAGCATTCTTGGCTCCACACCCATAATCCGGGAAAGAGAGATGTACCAGCCAGGAATGTGTTCTGCTGAAGAAAAGGAAAGAAACAGAGGGAGGGGATGGGAGAGGGAGAAAGAAGCAAAGAATGAACCACACAGTAGCAGCAGCTTAGATGGCAGTATATCGTTGGTCTTAAGTCTGGGGCAGTGCAACCATCCCTTCTGGACCCAGGCTCTTTGCATCTTTTTACTCCCCCAGCCTCAATGTATAGGCCTCTGTCCTCATGTTTGCTACCTCATGGTCTCAACGTGACTGCTGGGCTTATAAGACTCACGTCCATGGTTCCAGAAAAAGTCAAGTCTGCCCGCTTATATCAGGAGAAGGACAAAACTATCCTGAGAGCTGCACCCAACAGACTCTACTGTTGTGTTACTGGCAAGTACTGGGTCACGTGGTTACTGAGGCATGGATTTCCAGTTGCCTACCCAATGTCCATTTCTTCCTCTTCCTTATCAACAGAACCTGGACTTTTTTCAAAGGTGCAATATGGCCCTTAAAAAATACACATCTTCACAGGCTAGACTTGCTAGATCTAGCAAAAACAAATACAAACAGGATGCCCAGCGTGAGACATCCATACTTATACAAAACATGATTTGTCGTTTGTCTGAAATTTGAGTTTAACTGAATGTCTTATATTTTACCCGGTAACATTACCCCAGGCTTCCTTGAAGGTAGCATGGCCATGAAAGAGACAGTCTGCTAGATGGGGCTTCCAGGAAAGCTTTTGAAGAAAGGGACCAAACTTGCCAGACACATTCCTTTCATCCTTTGCACTTTGTCCTTCCCCCTTCCTCCTGCCTGGACTTCTGACAGAATTATCTAAAGCCATCTTGCAACCAGGAGAATATGTCTTTTAAGGATTGCAGAGAAATAAGGAGGAGAAACCTGGTTCCTTGAGCAGCTCTGAATTGCCTACCCCTAGATTCCTTGTTACATAAGAACAAACAAAGGCCTTATTTGGTTAAGTCGTTGTAGTTCAGTTTCTGGCCTCATGCTGCCAAATGCCATCGTAACTGATATAGCTGCCCCTCGCTGCAAGGGTGAAGGAGAGGCTGGCTAGTGGTTCACCAAACTTTTGTTTTCGTCCTTGCCACACAGCTAGACTACAATTCCCAGTCCCCTGCAGTTCGGTGGGAGCTCTATGAGTGAGTTCTGGCCAATGGAATGTGAGTGGGGCTCATGTATGTGACTCTCAGGCCTGAGTCCATGCTCCTGATCTTGCCATGTCTGCAGCAAGAACAAGGGGCCCTAAGGGATAGTGGAGACATCAGATGACAGCGACCTGAGCCCTTGATGACTTTGTGAAGTAGACCCTCCCCACCTTGCGCCGATCTTCATTATACTATAATGTGAACAAGAAATAGACTTCTCTTGAGTTAAGCCACTGAGCTGTTGGGTTCCTTGGGGTCAACTAAGTCAACATTGCCTGTTGTAAGAGAGGCTGCTTCAGGCCTAGAGTTCCAAGCAAGAATCCTGAGACTCACTCTCATTGGATCACACATCTTGGGTCCACTCTTTAATCAATAGAATGGACTTTGCTGATGGCTTAAACAAACCATTCCTGGAGCTGGGGCTGGGGCACGTGATCCGTCAAGATCCCAGCAGGAAACGAGTAATTTGAGGAGAGTTTAATAAAGTGACTACCTACAAAGATGGGAAAGCATGTAGGGAATCCACATGAGTGCAGTACCCCATGGTTAGTAAGAGCAGAGCCTTGGCACCCCTAGCCTGGAGGGTGGGTTGTGTTGGTGAAAGGTTTCCAGAACCTAGAGACAAATGTACCACAGGAACAGACAGGCTGTGGGGAGAGGGCTGTGGGGAGAGGGCTGTGGGGAGAGGCTGTGGGGAGAGGGCCTGTCCTATGACCTTAGGTGAGGGAAGCAGCCAGTCTGCACGGAGGGGGCCAGAGAGAACATTACCTTGGCCTTATTCTTCTCCTGCCCTTTGATCTCCTGCAGGGGTTCCCCATTGTCCAAACCCAACTGGAAGCCTAAGGTCATGAGCACCTATGATGTAGTCCATGTGGGTCTGTCTCTCAGGTCAAAGTGCTAGAGAAGGGAGGAGAGCAGATCTGGAGGGGACATCCAGCACAGGCTGTGTGTGCAAATCCATTGCCCAAACCAAATCTGGCTTCTGTCAGGATGGCAGAGGGGATAAGGAATAGTGGGGAGCAATCCACAGTTCTACCTCGCTGGTGACCTCTCAGGCCCTAGGGGCTAACTCCATAACTTATTTTTGAGATAGAAATTTTTTGGCCATACTACAAGTACGTAGAAGGAATAGCTTCTGAATTTTCACTAACACATGATAAATTCCAAGCTCTGTAAGATGTCGAATAACTTATTTATTAAAGCATTAAAGTTGCCAGGACAACAGAATTTAATTTAGTAGTGTTTGATTTACACATTTGCTTTAATTCTTCTGCCAGAGCTCCTTGTTTAATTCTGTCTCCTTAGGTTTTACAAGTGTTCCTGCTAGGAGTAATTATGGTATCAGTAATATCCACTGTTTTAATATTTTTACATAATCCAGTGCCTTGTTTTATCGGCCAGTACCTTTTGATCTCTTGTAATTGGTTTTATTCCAGGACATCTTGTTGCAACTGATGCTGAAGACAATCTTAGGTTTGTACGTTTAGTACTGAATGAATTCCTGTATTGATTCACACTTGACAGCTAATTGTGCATAATCTTAGCATTATTTTTGTGCCTATTGTTATTAATCATAGCAGCCCTAGTAATGCATTGTTAAATTATATGTTAAGTTGTTTTGAAGATTGTCATTTATCTTCTGCTATGAAAGCTTTCCTTAACTTCATGTTTATGAAATTTTTAGTGACAATCACGCTTTTTTATACTGTAATATTTTTGTGAGTTAGAGCAGGTATTGTTATTATATTAAAATTGGGTAAGCAGTTAATGCTTAGTACAGAACAGTCATAAATATATCTAACTATAAGGTGAAAATAAAAATCATCTTTTTTTCTACCACCTCAATATAACTTTGATTAATATATTGCTATATATCTTTCCAGAATTTTCTCCAAGATTTATGTATATTTCTTCTTTTAAAAATCTCACTGAAAGGGAGTCCTACTACACTGTTGGTGGGAATGTAAATTGGTGCAGCCACTATGGAAAACAGTATAGAGGTTCCATAAAAAATTAAAAATAGAGTTACCATATGATCCACCAATCTCACTCCTAGGCATATATCTGGAAAAAATGAAAACTCTTAATTAGAAAAGACACATGCACCCCAGTGTTCATAGCAGCACTATTTACAATAGCCAAGAATTGGAAGCAACCTAAACGTTCAACAGATGAATGGATATCAATGGATGAATAGATAAAGAAGATGTGAGATAGATATATATATATATATATATACACATATATATATAATGGAATATTACTCAGCCGTCAAAAAGAATGAAATAATGTCATTTGCAGCAACATGGATGAACCTAGAGATTGTCATACTAAGGGAAATAAGTCAGAGAAAGACAAATATCATGTGATATCATTTATATGTGGAATCTAAAATACGATACAAATGAACTTATTTCCAAAACAGAAACAGACTCGTAGACACAGAAAGCAAACTTATGGTTAACAAAGGGGAAAGGGGTGGGGGAGGGATAAATTAGGAGTTTGGGATTAACAGATACAAACTACTATATATAAAGTAGATAATCAACAAAGTCCTACTCTATAGCATAGGGAACTGTATTCAATATATTACATATATTGAACTATTGAACAATATATATATTGAACTATATTTAATATATTATGTATATATATGAAAAGAATATATATATGTATAACTAAATCACTTTACTGTATACTAGAAACCAACACAACATTGTAAATAAACTATACTTCAATAAAAAAAGAGGTATCACTGAATATACTGTTCTCTAACTTGTTTTTTAACTTACATTATGAATTTCCTTTTTTATATTAAAAAACATACTTCTGTAATATCACTCTTAGTAGCTGTGAAGTACTCCACTATAGATGTAATTATAATTTATTTAAATACTACCTTGATTTCGATTTGTTCCTGATTTTTTGCTATTACATATAATGCCTTGAAAAAAATTATTATGTATTCATCTTTGAGCTCTTGTCCAATTATTTCCTTAGGACAGTTAGCTAGAAATAGATATTTTGGGCCACATGGTAAACAAAACGTTAAGGCTTTTGATACATATTTGCGGCAAATATTATAATTTTATTTTGCAGGAAGTATCCTTCCAGGTCATCTACTAATTTGCCTTAATTCAGTCATGAATTTGATAGCTTTGCTTTTGTAATTTTGGATAGTAAGACACAGATGACACTGATAAATTCTTGTTTTCATGACTAAATTTAACTTGGAGCATACAGTTAGTGCCCCTAGTTGCAAGCAGCAGAAATGGAACTAGCTGATTTAAGTAGAAGAGTAGTTTATTAAATAAAGGCAGCCCTCTGAATCCTTGGGAGAGTAGGAGACCCTGGTGCAAAGCTAAGCAGCCAGGAAAAATGATTGAAAACGATGGAGCAGAGCTGATCTGGTTAAAAAAAAAAAACAAACCCACTTCCGGGACTTCCCTGGTGGTCCAGTGGTTAAGACTCTGCGCTTCCACTGCATGGGCGTGGGTTTGACCCCTGGTTGGGGAACTGAGATTCCCACATGCTACAAGGCCAAAAACAAAACAAAACAAAACAACCCACTTCTGCTGCCACAAAACACTAAATGTCATAGTTTCATGGCTGCCACTGCAGCAGACTCTGTCAATCCCCGTCCATAGCCCCTGGGCCCCCACTGCTCCTTCCATGATCATGGTTGCTGCAAGTACCTGTGATTCTACATGGGAAGGCTGCCTCTGGTGGTGCTCTGACCATCCCAGGAGGGCGGGCTGGATGTCACTGGAGTGTTAATGACCTCAGGACAAGTGACAATCGAAGGATGTATTAGTCAGCCCGGGCTGCCATAACAAAATACCACAGACTGGATGGCTTAAATAACAGAAATTAATTTTCTCAAAGTTCTGGAGGCTGGGATGTCCAAGATCAAGGTTTTGGCCGATTCTGTTTTTGGTGAAGGTCCTCTTCCTGGCTTGAAGACAACCACCTTCTTGCTGGGTACTCGCATGGCCTTTCCTCTGAGTGTGCATAGGGAGAGAGAGAGAGCTCTCAGGTGTCTCTTCTATTTTAAATGTATTTTTTATTGAGATAACTGGTTTATAACACTATATAGGTTTCATGTGTACATTCTATTTCTATGTCTATATACCCTACAGCATGTTCATCACCAAAAATTTAGTTTCCATCCCTTGCCATACAGTTGATCACTTGTATCCATTTTGCCCTCCCCCCACCTTCCCCTCTGGTAATCACTGCTCTGTTCTCTGTATCTACATGTTTGTTTTGGTTTGGTTTTGTTCGTTCCATAAACCAAAGCAATCCTGAGAAAAAAGAACAAAGCCTGAGGTATCACACACCCTGATTTCAAACTATATTACAAAGCCACAGTGATCAAAACAGCATGGTATTGGCAGAAAAACACATAGATCAATGGAACATAATTGAGAGTCCAGAAGTAAACCCATGCATATATGGACAATTAATTTAAAACAAAGGAGCAAAGAACATACATGGAGAAAGGAGAATATCTTCAATAGATGGTGTTCGGAAAACTGGACAGCCACATGCAAAAGAATGAAACTGGACCACTATCACACACCATACACAAAACTTAACTCATAATGGGTTAAAGACGAATGTAAGACCTGAAACCATAAAACTCCTAGAAGAAAACATAGACAGTTTGCTGTTTGAACTCAGTCTTAGCAATATCTTTCTGGATATGTTTCCTCAGGCAAGGGAAACAAAAGCAAACTTCAACATATGGGACTGCAGATGTCTCTTCTTATAAGGACTCTAATCCTCTTGGCTCAGAACCCCACCCTTATGACCTCATTTATCCCTAATTACTTCCTTATTCCAAATACTGCCACATTGGGGCTTAGGGCTCCAACATATGAATTTTGAGAGGCACATACATTCAGTCGATAAATGAGGATAAATACTCCAGTAGCGAAATGCTGAGATGTGTTCTGCTTTGTCTCCTACAGGTCTCAGCAGGACTGAACCTTCAGTGTTCACAAGAGTAACCTGTTCACCAAGGTACGCTTGCTGTTTGGCTTTCTTCTGTTCTCTAACTTCCTGACCAGTGCTTCCAGAGATCACGGCCCCTACTTGTCTTCAGATCCTTATCTGGGGGAATCTGACTTGATAGATTATTTGGGCCAATGGGCTTATTTCGGAAACAAAGCTGCCGCTGACACTGCAGAAAGAGCATGCTGCACTCTTCCTGCTTCTTGTGCTCTGGGTCAGCATCTGGGAGAGAAGCCAATTTACCTGCCAGCATACTGGCTGCAAGGGAGCCTGGAAATGCAAGTATCTGGCAGTCAGTGGAGTTTTCAGGCTGTCAGACTCAGGGTGGAGGTTCAAATACTGGGCAGTTCAAAAGAACAATAAATGTCCTTTTGGAGGGGTCATTGCGTATTTTTGCTGGGTTACTCTTTTTTTCCAATACGGAAACAGGTTGTGTTCAGACCTGTTGGAAAGCCATTGTTAGTATAGAAAATACTGATGTTATTTTCTCATTCTTTATTCTTTATCATTCAGCCCCACTCTTCTGTTTGAATTACCGAGGGAGTAATAAGGCGTTTGCTGCAGTTCTGCAAAAATAGAAAATTATCTACTGACCACTCCTAGGCTAAAAGAGAAATGAAGTGAGAAATTCTTCTCCCCAGATAAACACCCACGGGATTTCAGTCCACAAGTTGGAGAACTTTTTTATAGAAGCAATTTCTCAGTCCTTTTTACACTAAGTTATATAGATGACTGTGGATCCTCTGGGGAAAATACTTAGCTCAGGATTTCTGAGAAGTTCTGATGTGGGAGCTTTTGGCCATCTGGGCCTGGCTAATGACTGTACACAGAACGTCTTGGGAGAGAGAGACAATTTGTTGGTAATGAGGAAACAGCACAGTAGCATTCTTCTTCCGCATCGAGCATGCTTATTGCAAGAGAACAAGCCGCATATTAATCAGTACAGATTTTTTTCAAAAGACCTACAGTAATGACTTGATTCAGGAATCTCCAAGAGCATAGGAATTCGATTCCCAAGAACCTTACTCCCAATCTTGCAGTGTTAATTTTTAAAATGAATATGCAAATATGCTCCCAATAAATGCATTACTAAACCTACCAATCCTAATACGCTGTTCCTCGTCTGTAGGGAGTTTTCTGTGGTCTGAGCAGAAATTCTTTGGAAGCAAGATAAACTGCCCTAGATATACATTTGCCAACAATACCATTACTTATTAAAGAAAACATTTTCAATATTTTAATATATACTTTACAAACTGAAAGGAAAAAAAGGTGAATCAACTATTCTGTCCAAGCTTAATGCCAGTTGTTTTGTTATATGTGTTTCTAGAATGTGGGTGGTTGGATAAGAGATCACAAAACATGCGACAGGAATTCCCAGTGCACCCTATTTACCTCACAAAAATAATAACAGTGTTAAAAGTAGCTACCAGTTATATGATACTTTATGAACACAATAAAATTAGCTACCATTTATAACGTGCTGCTCACATGTGTTCACATTTAGCCCTTATGTTACAAAAAACAAAATGACCTTGTGAGGTGCATAGAGCAGGTGTTATTCTCTATGAACTTCACAGACTTTCTCTGGCAGCCAACATTGTTTATTATCCTGGTGTCATGAAATAAACATGCAGGAATAGGTGTTGATTCATGAGAGGAAACTGAGGACAGTGTAAGGTACTAGAAAAATGTAGATAGGGGAACAAGTTTGATATTCATGGAGCCACAACCTACTCTGTAGAATATTCTTTCAAATCTATATGAAAAAAAAATCTGATAGTTTATTTTCTCATCTTGACAACAGTCCTAAAGTTTTACCTGACATTACCAATAGAAATTTATGAAGTTGAAAGAGACTTTTCTCAACTATCAATAGTAAAACACAAATTTTGGTGGTGCTGTGGGGAAGAACATTGGCGTCAAAGCTGTAGCCAGTGGGGTGGGTGGCACAGAAAAGGGGCAGCATGCATAGAGTCAAAACCAGGAAAGCAGAGGGGGGAATCCAGAGGAAGTAGGAACTTGGGGACTGCTATGGACTGAATATTTGAGTCCCCCCTGAATTCATAGGTTGAAGCTTAATCCCCAATGTGATGGGCTTTGGAGGCGGGGGTTTGGGAGGTGATTAGATTGTGAGGGTGGAGCCCTCATGAATGGAATTAGTGCCTTTATAGAAGAGACCCCAGAGAGATCCCTCACCCCTTCCACCATATGAGGACACAGTGAGAAGATGGCTGTCTGTGAACAAGGAAGCGGGTTCTCACCAGACACTGAATCTACCAGTGCCTTGATCTTGGACTTCTCAGCTTCCAGAACTGAGAAATAAATGTTTGTTGTTAAGCCACCCAGTCTAAGGTATTTTTGTGATAGCAGCCTGAATGGATGTAAAGAACATAGAGACTAGGAAATATGCAAGGTTCTACCACTTCTGTTCCTCATCCCAATAAATCCCCAAAATCTGGGAAAGGTCTCTGAGTAATTCCTTGTTAAAGGAATGGTTTTCAGTCAGTTTTATTAAGATCTCAGAGAAGGAGGGGATCCCAGCAGGCTGAAGGACATGGGGACATCCAGTCAGCAGACAGCTGTGTAACATGGGAGAAGCTTGTGTTCAGAGGAGGTTAGCAAAGGGTGTGATAACCAGGATGTAAGACTCTGCAGTGGGCCAAGGCTGTACCCCTTGTTTTCTGTATTTTACTTATAGAGCCCCTGCTCCATTTGAGTCATTACATAAAATATAAGTCAATATTGAATTGCTGCTTTCAAAACTTAGAAATTACTTCATCTTTATACTCCATTCCCTAAGAAGAAAAGCTTTTAGTCATATTGTAGAACAGCAGTTCTCAGCGCTGGCTGCCCATCAAAATTACCTGTGGAGCTTTTAAATATACAAGTGCTAGCTACAGATTCAGAATTTCTGGCAGCAGGGCCTTGGGCATCTGTATGTTTAAACAACCTCACAGGGATTCTGATGCACAGCCAGGGCTGGGCACCACGACTGTAGAAAACCACTTGATAAAATTCACCAGAAGAGAAATAATCATTTTTTCACAAGTTGAAGATCAAAATTAAATATGTCATTAGTTTTAGTGGAATCTATGCCAATGTAGCCTCGTCATGCTTTTGGTTGGTAAGTATGAGATCCATCATAACTGCTAACTGAAAATGTGAGAAAATGAAATAACGTCCTAGAAAATTGCACTTTATGGAAAATGCTGTTGTGCATTTCCTTAGCAGCAGAGCTGAAGCATGTATTAAAGAAAAAAGATAGGATTATAAAGAAAACATTTAGAATAAGATCCTGAGTTTTTTAAAGAATGCTCAATTATGTGACTCATAGAATGCTCACTTATGAGACTGGGTCCAAGTGACACCAATGGGTAGTCTGAAAACAAATGTATTTTTCAAATCAGTTGTTAAAAAGGGTCCTGATGTAGGACAGAAGCCGAACAGTCCTTGAAGCCAGTGGAGTAGTGAGATCCAAAATTGAAGAGCTGTCGCCAGCTCCAATAGTGTCAAAATAAAGTTAACGAAACAAACTCTTGAGAGGGTTTGTATAGGTATAATTTCAATTGATTGCTTAAAATTTGGCTGTATAGCACAAGACATAGCCCTTGTGAAATAAATGTTAACATCCTTACCAGAATCCTTATAATCGCTATCAAAGAGCACCAACATTTCCATTTGGTTATAGCATATTTTGGTAACGTTGATTTACTTAGAGCTAATAGAATAATAACGTGTTTATTTTAAACTCCAGGGATAGTGGGAGGGAGGTGTGTGGTTACATGATATAAAAGCAGTGAAGATGAGTTTGTTTTTCAACTCTGGGAATTAGAGTTATGCAATTAAATGGCTGACATCCAGTATTTAGCTAGTCATTGAAAGCACCTGTCTCATGTTTGAAGTGCCCTGGCAGGTTCCTGGGTGTAACAGATTCAGAGAACAAAAGTCCCTTCTGGTGACAGATAGTTGATTTAATTACTAGAATACATTGTATATTTGGATATGTTGTGATTTTTATGCTGAGCATCACCCTGACAACTTGGAGATTTATGTTTTTTTTAAAAAACCTCCTAAGTAGGGTTAATTTTATGGCTGTCACTCAAGTTGAGCCAGGTGTATTTCCTCATTTGTTATCATCTCCTTTTCTTCCTTGTGGTTTAATCTTGCTGAGTGATGTCTCTCCAAAAAATTTGAGGATATCCCTATCATGAGGATGGCTGTAGCTACTTGACACTTTGCGCTTGACTGTTTGGAGTAATTTGACAGTAACACCAAGAGGAAAAAAGAGAGTGAGTCAGGGGTGGGACATTTCTAATTTTATCAGTTAATAATTTACGAGATTCTAAGGGGCACTTAGAAGTGGGAGTCAGTTTAGATTATCTTCTCCCTCCTCTCGTACGTCCCATTTGTCCCCCCCAGGTCCCATCGATCCAGTCTGGCTGTTGACCACTTGTTGAGTGCATCCCAATTGTGGGGCCTCCTGCGACAAACCCCATTCTTTTTTTTTTTTTTTTTTTTTTTTGCGGTACGCGGGCCTCTCCCTGTTGTGGCCTCTCCCGTTGCGGAGCACAGGCTCCGGACGTGCAGGCTCAACGGCCATGGCTCACGGGCCCAGCCGCTCCGCGGCATGTGGGATCTTCCCGGACAGGGGCACGAACCCGTGTCGCCTGCATCGGCAGGCGGACTCCCAACCACTGCGCCACCAGGGAAGACCCCATTCTTTTTCTTAAACTATGCCATTAGCTTCCTATCTGATTTCCCTGAAGTGGATCTTGTGGGTCTGAGCATGTTGCTCTGTAACAGTTAGGATCCTTTTGGTAGCCAGTGATTGAAAATGAAAATTGAAAACCAAAGTAGCTGATGGAAAAAAAAAAGGAATTTATTGTCTCATATAACTGAATTGTGCAGGGGTAGATCTCAGGAGAGGCTTGACATGGCCTCAGAAAATGGACATAGTTTCCATTCCTGGCTTCTCTCCCAGGGTTGCTGCTGCCCTCCTAGAATGGCCTTATGA
Organism: Aethalodelphis obliquidens; assembly: GCF_003676395.1. Lineage (NCBI taxonomy): Eukaryota > Metazoa > Chordata > Mammalia > Artiodactyla > Delphinidae > Aethalodelphis > Aethalodelphis obliquidens. The sequence goes on along the minus strand of NW_020837967.1, from coordinate 13,115,676 downwards.
GACTTTGGAAACGGTGCTCTTCCCTGAAATAAGCATCTAAGTTATTACACTTTATTTCTCTGATTAGAACAATGATTACAAAGTTATTCTGTAAAGTTATACAGATTATTCTACCTGAAATCATAAAAATTAGTAATTAGCTCCAAGTTAATGATGAGAAAATTGAAGTCTGTACAATTTGATAATTTGTTGTAAAATAGTTACACTTCTTGCCTTTGGTATGAACGCTTATTTGCTTCAATAACTTGTTTTCTATTAAAAAAAGGTTGCTAGATTTGACAGTATTTCTTGTAACTTTGTAGAATTTAAATATTTTAAAATATAGTTTACTGTTGAGAAGCTACATTCTTCAGTGGGGAGAAATATAATACCTTGGCATTTCATCTTTGAATCTGGAACATTTAAAAGTAACATGCATGTAGAGAGCTGCTAATTTTTTTAAAAAATTAATTAATTAATTTTTGCTGTGTTGGGTCTTTGTTTCTGTGTGAGGGCTTTCTCTAGTTGTGGCAAGCGGGGGCCACTCTTCGTTGCGGTGCGCGGGCCTCTCACTATCGCGGCCTCTCTTGCTGGGGAGCGCAGGCTCCAGACGCACAGGCTCAGTACTTGTGGCTCACGGGCCCAGTTGCTCCGCGGCATGTGGGATCCTCCCAGACCAGGGATCGAACCCGTGTCCCCTGCATTGGCAGGCAGATTCTCAACCACTGCACCACCCGGGAAGCCCGAAGCTGCTAAATTTTAACAGCGGTTAATTTTCGTGCTGAAGAAATCCCTTCGACAACAAATAAACAGTGCTGTGGTGTAAGTGACAGCCCACGTGGAATTCCTTACAGGATCGTTTAAAGATTTAAGGGCATAATGCAGAGAAAGTGTAGATACCGTGCCTAAGCCCTCAGTCAATATTGGCTATAATTACTGTCAATCATTACTCAGACTTAGGTCATGGAATCCACAGCCTTTTCTCCTTTTGTCCTTCTGGTTCTCAGTGGTTGCTCTAGGATTCTATAGAGAAGAGCTTTGGACAAGCAATCTGGTTGGAAAGAGCTCTGTAGGACTTGGCTTGAAGCAGTGTTTGCACAGGAAGCTCATCCCTTCTTCACACTGGGATTTCGTGCTTGGGTATTGGGGTTGGGGGGAGGGCTAAGGGAGATGACAGTGGGAATGGGCACTGAAGTTTTCTCACTACATTACTGGGTATGTCCCTGCTGCTTTAAGTTCATCTTGGGCTCCTGGCTCTGGCTTTCTGAATTGTTTGCAGTCATCAGTAATCAGCTTTCTGTTCACTTCCATCTACTGGTTCCATTTACTCAGATCTCTGACTTCCTTGAATCCCTAGGCTGTTGCCCCTTCCAGATCTCTAGGAGCTGGTCCACCCCATCCCCCCATATTTCTGGCCCGGCTCCTCTTTCCCCGTTCACTCTTCCCTCCCATTGGGGCGACTGGCTCTCCGATTCCTGAGAGCATGGGTGTCTCAGGGTATTCGCACACATTCTTCCCTCTGTCTGGAATGCCCTGTCCCTTCTTGACTGCCCAGCAAACTTCTCATCCTTTGAACACTCAACTCTGAGTCAAGAATGCCTTCCGCTAAAAACAATAATATAATAATAATATAATATATAATAATAATAATATAATAACCTATTGTCCAAGGCTTTGGGTGTATGGTCAAATAATTACATAATGGGATTACAAAAGCCAGTAGCAGACTCTGGGTTCATACTTTTCTTGCTGAACAGGCCTCTCCTACATATGCCAAAATAACAACAAAAGCTCCTATCAGCAAACTCAGGTGTTGTCCTGGTCATAGGATGGGACATCCCAAAGATGAAAGCTTTCATGGATGGGGAAGATCTTGGGCCTGACTTCCTAACCTGGTATCCAGGTATTATAAAGAAATTTCAGCTCATTTCAACATTGAACAGTGGGTAAGAATTCAAACTCCAACATCAGAAGGCTTGAGTTTAAGTTCAGGTTCTTACATTGATCAGTCGTGTAGTTTGGGGCAAGTTGCTTACCATCCACATACCTCATTTTGCTCCTCTGTAAAATGGGTCTAATAATACTGCTAGTGTAGTAAGTTATCAGGAGAGGAGTAAGTTAACCAATATACGTGACATGGTTAGATGAGTGCCTGGCATATCATAAACATTCTAGAAGTGTTAGCTAATGCTGTGCCAGATTCAGGAATGCTTGGGGTGGGGCCCCTGGTGGGAAATCCGTAAATTGTGTAAGAACACCCGAGCATACTCCTGAACAATTACTGGATATCTTCAAAACTGCATCCCTCTATTGTAAGTAGTTTTTAAGTTCCCTCTGCCAACGGAAGGTACTTAAACGGCATTATTAGTTATAAGGCGGGGTGGGGTAGGGTGGGGAATAATTACAAAGGAAGAAACTTATTAGAGAGCAGTGCCCAGTTCCTTTCCGGAAATGTACGTATTCTCAGTCCTCAGAAAGAGGGGAAAGTTGAATTCTGAGACAGTAATTTGGAAGCATTCAGATATCACATCCCTCAAACACTAAAATATAGCTGGTTAGTAGAAAGGACACATCTATTCTATAGTTTATTTACTTGCTAATAAAATCAGCATTTTATTTCATTCTATAAGCATCATAATAGTTATTGTATGTCCTATGAATACATTTCTATATCAGTAACAGTTTGGACTCCTAGATTTTTTGTTCTTAATGAATGTCTTCCTAATTATCCTTTAAATGTTTAGTATAAGCAGATTATGACACTCAAATTGCATTAAGAGATTAATTACATGGTACAATCCACTTCTAATAATCGACAGATGGATCACTTGTGGTTTAAATTAGCCTTGAATAATTCTGCTTTGCAAATTCTTATCAACTAATCTGAGAGGGTACCAGATCCAGGATCTTTTGTTATCTTTTCAATCAATTAATCACCAAATATTGAGTGCCTATAATGGGCCAAGCCTTGTGCTGGGGCAGTAAGATGAATTATCCACACTATCCCATCACTCAAAGAGTTTATAATTTAGTAGAGGACATTGCTTCATTTTAGCCCTGAAGCAGAAAGACCTTTTAATCCAAAACATCTCAATTCTGGGATGATGTCTGGCATTTTGAAAAATTTCAAAAGGGTAACTTGATTTATGCTGTTCTTTTGCATCAGACACAGATGAGAAGCTGTGATGTAGGGAAGAACTCTGAGCAGAGGAGCAGAATGAGAAAAATGGACCATTTAGAAAACCCTTCTAAACTGTTGGATTAGTTTCCTAGGGCTGCCTAAACAAATTACCCCAAAAGTGATTGCTTTAAAATAGCAGTTATTCGTTCTGTCACAGTTGTGGAGGGCAGATATCAGAAATCAAGGTGTCAAGCGAGCCATACTCGTTCTGGAGGCTCCAGGGGGAGAATCCGTTCTTTGCTTCCTCCAGTTTCTGGTGGCTCTCAGCATTCCTTGGCTTGTGGCTGCATCACGCCAATCTCTCCCTCCCTGTGTCTCCTTCTCTTATTAGGATACTTGTCATTTGATTTAGGGCCCACCCAGATAACCCAGGAGGATTTCCTCATCCCATGATCTTTAATTACACTGGCGAAGATGCTTTTTCTAAAATAAGGTAACATTTTCGGGTATTAGGGACTAGGATGTGGATGTATCTTTTTGGGGGGCCACCATTCAACCCACTACAGTTGTCTTTACAGTATATTTTCAACATTTTTATGACTGTTCTAAATCTTCAGAAAAATCTCACGTACCCTGCTAAAATACAGATGCCAGAATATCTCCTCTAAAACAGTAATTTTGAGCTTCTCTGTTATCTCTCCACTTGTATGAATAATTAAAAATTCATTACGTATCCACCAAACACGTTTTTTTAAAAATTTTTTTTGGTACGCAGGCCTCTCACTGTTGTGGTCTCTCCCGCTGCGGAGCACAGGCTCCAGATGCGCAGGCTCAGCAGCCATGGCTCACGGGCCCAGCCGCTCCACGGCATGTGGGATCTTCCCGGACCGGGGCACGAACCCGTGTCCCCTGCATCGGCAGGCGGACTCTCAACCACTGCGCCACCAGGGAAGCCCCCACCAAACACGTTTTAATTTCATAAATATTTTGCAGCTATTACATTTTACATGCATTGCTATTATAACATACATTAAACTTGGAGAAGAAATAGATTTGTAAATCATATAAGGAATACAAATTCCCAAACTGTGACACGTCTTAGCTAGAAATGACAACTATTTTTATACCACACTTGGGACAATGATGCTGAGGCACTGGGATTTTCTTAAAGTTTCAGATCACATATGTGCTATCTGGTCATGGAGAAGGACAGGAGAAAGCCATGGAAAGTCTTACATCACAACTTCCAGTTTCCAGTTGGGCATGTAAGGAGCTAGAACGTCATCACTCCTGTCCACACAACAAGAAGAAAGCCGAACAAACTAAAATCGACAGCTCTTCTTAGATTCATCAGAGAATTGACGTCACAGGGCAAACCACTGTTCCTGAAGTTGGAGAGACAAATAGGCAGATACAGATAATTACAACTTACCAGAGCAGATGCTTGTGAACAGAAACTGTAATTGATGAATCGCTGGGGGCTCAGTGGGGACTTGGCCGAGGGTTAAAAACTTCAGGAGGACCTTGTCTTAGGAGGGCCCCAAACTTCTGTGAGTTTTACCTCCAGGAACCCTACCAGGTTCTCACAGTGAAGATCAGAGAAAAATCTCCTTCTGCTTCTGGTAGGGGAGGGGAAAAGGGGCCATTTTGGAATAAGCCAGAGCATTCTGTTCTTCTTAATAAGACCTGAAGACCTGGCTCTGCTTTACCAGAGCCTGATTTCCCCGAGGAAGGGAAAAACTCAACTTCAGCTTACTCTAGATGACTTATATTACATCTAAGTAATATAAGGGGAGGTAGGGGAATATGAGAAATACTTGGGATGGTCACAGCCAAAGGGCAGAAGCTCACTAAAAGACTGAGACCTAGGGCTTCCCTGGTGGCGCAGTGGTTGAGAGTTCGCCTGCCGATGCAGGGGACACGGGTTCGTGCCCTGGTCCAGGAAGATCCCACATGCCGCGGAGCGGCTGGGCCCGTGAGCCATGGCCGCTGAGCCTGCGCGTCCGGAACCTGTGCTCCGCAACGGGAGAGGCCACAACAGTGAGAGGCCCGCCTACCACAAAAAAAAAAAAAAAGACTGAGACCTAATCATAGGACTAGAGCATGCTTCCCCTCCCCCATACCTTACCATCACATCAATAGGACTTCTATAATAACGGGGGAATGCTACTGAAAGAAGTGTACCTCTCAGACCTTATTTAAGAAGTCTCTAGGGAAACCCAAAGACAACAGGGGAGACAAAACAAGGACATCAGGGAAAGTTTCAACCTCTGACACCTATGGCTGAAGAAAGAATCAGTGAGTTTGAAGAAATGTTGATAGAATCTTCTAAAACAGAAGTTCAAAGAGAAAAAAAAATGAAATAGACAAAACAAAATATCCAAGAACTCTGGGACCACTACAAAACACATAACATATGTGTAATGGGAGGACCAGCAAGAAAAGAAAAAGAATGAAACAGAAGCAATATTTGAAGCAATAATGACTGAGAATTTCCCCAAATAGTGTCAGATGGCAAACCACAGATCCAGGAAGCTCAGAGAACACCAAGCAGGGTAAATGGCAAAAAACCCCATATCTAGGCATATTATATTCAAACTGCAGAAAGTTGAAGACAAAGAGATATCCTGAAAGAAGCCAGAGGAGAAAAATACCTTACCTATAGAGGAACAAAAATAAGAGTCCCATTGGAAATCTCTTCAGAAACCATGCAAACAGAAAAGAGAGTGGAGTGAAACATTTAAACTGTCAGAAGAAAACCCCAGCAACCTAGGATTCTGTATCCAGTGAAAGTATCCTTCAAAAGCGAAGGAGAAGGACTTTTTCAGACAGTCAGAGATTGAGGAAGTTTGTTGCCAGTGGACCTGCCTTGCAAAAAATATTAAAAGAAGTTCTGTAGAAAGAAGGAAACCGATATATATGTCAGGAACTCAGGTCTAAATAAAAAAGGAAAAGTGTTAGAGAAGGAATAAAGGAAACTAAAATAAAACATTTATTTTTCTTGTTCTCCGTTGATCTAACACATAACAGTTTGTTCAAAATAATAACAGCAACAATGTATTCAGTGAGTTTAATTTATGGATAAGTAAAATGACTGACAGCAATGTTATAAGGGGTAGAGGGGAAGTACTGGGAATTCTCTGTTGTAAGTTGTTTGCACTACCCGAGAAGTGGTATAATGTTATTTGAAAGAGGATCTGGGTTAGTTGTAAATGTATGGTGCAAACTCAAGGGCAACCACTAAAAAAAGGTTGTAGAAAGTATAACTGATATGCTAGGAGAGGAGAAAACAATGGAATCATATGAAATGCTCAAAAGAGAAAAGAGTGAAAGACAAAAAAGGAACTCAGAACAAAGGCAACGAACGAATAGCAAACAGTTACAGATATGGTGGTTATTAACCCAAATGTATTGAAAATCTTTTTTTGATTTTTATAATAAAAAATACTTGATTTTTATAATCAAAGCCACTCCCTAGTGGGGTGATTAAAAGCAAGGGCTGCAGCCAGACTGTCTAGTGTTCTGGGACTTTCTCTTATTTCTTTTTTTTTTTTTGGCTGCATTGTGTCTTCGTTGCTGTGTGCAGGCTTTCTCTAGTTGCGGTGAGCGGAGGGCTACTCTTCGTTGTGGTGCGTGGCTTCTCGTTGTAGTGGCTTCTCTTGTTGTGGACCACGGGCTCTAGGTGCGCGGGCTTCAGTAGTTGCCGCACACAGGCTCAGTAGTTGAGGTATGTGGGCTTAGTTGCTCTGCAGCATGTGGGATCTTCCCGGACCAGGGATTGAAACTGTGTCCCCTGCATTGGCAGGCAGATTCTCAACCACTGTGCCACCAGGGAAGTCCCTCTCCTATTTCTTAAACTCTCTCTGTCTTAATCATCATTTGAAAGGGTAGAATAATAGTACCAACCTCATAGTGTTGTTGTAGGGTTTAAATGAGATAATATATAAAAAACCTTTAGTACAGTGCCTGGCACATGATAAATACTCAGTTAATGCTACCTATGATTATTTTCTGACAGAATTAGAAAAAAATGTTTAAGTACCTACTATGTGTAGACATAATATAGGTGATAATCTGATACAATTTGAACTGTGTTTATTTCATTAAGTAAAAATGCTACATGACATATGTGTATGGAAAATTAGAACATACATCAAAAATGTGTGTGTGAGAGAGAGAGGCAAGAAAAAAGTCTACCATTCAGCAACAACCATTGTCAATACCTTGATAAACACCCTTTCAGATTCTTTTAATGCATATAGACATAAACAATTTTTAAAGGGAATTATTAAGGATGTTCTGTTTTGTCTGCTTTTACATTTTACATTCAGTATATCTCTAACGTCTTTTTATGTATAAAGACACATTTTTAAGTTTTAAAAGTGTGCACTAATTTTTATCAGCAGTATTAAAATTTTAAAGTCACTTTTGCTTCACTGTTTTATAAAATAATGGGAATGTAGAGAGATGCAAATGGGCATTACAAAACAACAGTTCACTCACCAGAAACAGAAGCCACCGTAGACCAAATCTCTGATGCCTCTAGTGAGTTTCCCTGGGAATTCAAGCAGCATCAGAAATATAATTGACTTTTCCATTTTCAGCTAAAATGTTGAAAAGTAAAAAAAAAAAGAAAAAAAAGACAAAATGAAAGGTCTACACAGGCCAGACATGAGAATTTTCCAAATAGCAAAATCTATTGCATATACTGCTGGAATTTTTATGAAAGCCATTTATGTGTTGTAGGGTCTGAGGACAATGGAGCAGAAAGAGAAGTTGAAATTCTGTATGCTTAGGTTGGTGGTGAACTTTGAGGAGACCCACCCTCCTTCATTCCCTGACCACCGGGAGTTTCAGGGACCTGTATTTCTCCCCCATCAGCTTTTGACCCCGGGGTTTTAGCAGTCTCTCTGGGAGCTGGTGACCTCTCCACACCCTTGGGCTCTTGTTAGCAGCTGGAACAGGGCCTGTGGGATGAGAAGCTTGGGTGTTACTAGACACATTCTTTAAAATGTGAACGAAACAAAAGCCCACACCCTAAAATCTGTCCTGAAAACTGATCACTACTTCCTCTTGGTTCCACCTTTCTCTCTAAGGGAGCAAATGAGGGCCCATTTGAGTGACAAGTGGAGCTGCCAGTTTGAACTGGTGGGGTAGAGCCAGGGGACCCGGAATAATGTTAGGCAGCGGCCTCAAAAACAAGGCACCTTTATGCTTTATGGAAGAGTTTTCTTGTTAAAATAATATTTATTGTAGAAAATTTGTACAATATTTGCAAAATATAGATGGAAAGGAAAATGTAAACCAGCTATAATCCCACAGCTGCGGGCGGACATTTTAGTATACACCCGTCCAGCATTTTCTGTGCACATTTACCTATATAAAATGAACAAAAATGAGATCATAGTGAACATATGTTTTTATAACCCGCTTTTTTTGCTTAACAAAACATCAGAAACATCTTTTCATGCCATTAAACACTCTTTAACATTATGTTTTACCTTTTCACTTTAATTTTTACAAGGTACTCCGTTACAGCATTAAGTCTCTGTTTTGTTTTGTTTGAGCTTTAATACCTGTTTTTATTGGACGAAGCTGCTGTAGCAGCAGCAGGAGGGGCTCAGGTTTCTTTTTTATATAACGAAGGTGCTTTCCTTCTGCCATCTCCATGTGGTCAGTTCCATTCATTTCATTTCGTTTACATCACTCACGCTGAAGAGCACTTACTTGCTCCGGTACCTACTGCTAATGGTCACGGTCTGAACCTCGCACGGTCTGAACCTCGTTGTAAAAATGGTTAAGAGCAGACTTATTTGTTTGGTGAGTCATTGTAAATGAAAAGGAAAACCACCTTCCCGAACTTTCCCTGAGATCTCAGCACCTTTGCATCAGCGTGGGTTGCTTCGGATGTAGTTTTGCCACAAGACGTCTTTTGCTGCAGTGTTTCCAACAGGAAAAGCTATTCTGATGAGCTTGAACCTGTAGTCCACTGAAAAATCATAATGATGACCAAGTAAAAATGAAAGAAAAAAGTGTTGATTACTTGAACTGCCAGCTCAGTTTCCATTAGAAGAGGTCTTTATTTCTTCACTCATGAAAATCCTGCCCAGCAATTATTTTCTCCTTATGCGAAGCCTTCCCATGGAGCTCATTACCAGGAGCTCAAGTACATTAATCAACGGAATTGATTTGTTCATATAAAGCAAAACATATTCTGCTTTTGTCAACTACGTAAATGGCATTTGCCCTTGATGCCTCTCTGTTGATTTTTCCAGGCATTTGATTTTTGTGAACTGCATTTCTGGGCCTGGTGACTTCAGCCCCGTTGTGGTTCAGAGCAGCACGCCGGCCTCCCAGAGTTTCGCGGGCCCTTTTTTCTTTGTTTGCGTCAGTAATCCCGGTTGGGCTCGCTCGGAAGTTCCTGCTCAGAAGCTCCCTCCCACGCATCACGGTGCCCTTCCCGATGCTGTTCAAGCTCCCTCGTGCACTGTGGTTGCTACACGAGCCTCTTCCATCGCGGTTTACTTTCCCATCTTTCCTTCCTTCCCTTTCACTTTATTTCTTCCTTCTCCATCTTCTGTGCTCTTCTTACCTTCCTCTCACTCACCTGCACCTGCCCTCGCTGCCTTTTCCAGGCTGCTTGTCCCCAGGTTGACGTCAGCAGAGGGTGGTGCTATCCCGGGTTTAATCACTACCGAGGGGAGCCCTTAAGACCAAGTAAGCACTCACCCCTGCCCCATTCTTTGACCTGACCCTTTTCGTGCTACCTGCTTTCTGTCTTAGGTTGAACAAGTATTATGCTCTCCAAGTGGCCACCAGTGGCTATTAAGCATGTGAAACGTGGCTGGTCCACAGCAAGAGGTGCTGTAGGTGTAAAACACACTGGATTTCGAGGTCTTCGTGTGAAAAGGAAGAATTAATTTTTTAAAATATCATTAATTTTAAAAATATCGATCACGTGTTGAAGTAATAATATTTTGGATAAATTAGGTTAAATAAAATAAATTACTAAAATATCTTCCACTTGTTCCTTATTACTTTTTAAAATGTAGCTACTAGGTAACTTGAAATTGCACATGTGGCTCACATCTGTGGCTCTCGCTCTGTTTCTCTTGGGCAGCACATGTACAAGTCTTTCTTTGAATGGTTGCTCAGAACTTGCCATTTTCCAAACGCTAAGGGCTCAGAGCTTTCTTTTGACGCCATTACGACTTCTTTGTTCTTATTTACTTTTGCTCCTTAGAAACGGGAATAGTATGTCTTAAAGACAAGAAAATATATATATATATACTTCTGCTAATTTATTTTAAATTTAATTTAAAAGGGAGAAAAACCCCCGTAGCCACATCTTATCCGTGGATAGATTTTGGTCTATAATGATATCCAGATTTAAAAAATGAGCCCAGCCCTTCTCTCATTTTTGTTCTTGAGCTTCCCTTAGTATTCTTGATGGGTCAGGCCACTAAATGCCTATTACCAGGTCCCTATGCCCCACGTGATCTTGTCTAAGCCCCCTCCCCACTTCCTCCAGAGCTGCTTGGACCTGACTCTGGGACAACCAACAGGGAGACCAATGAGCCAGAGATACGAAACCATGAGCTGGGCCCATCAGCATGTTTTTCTGATCTGGAATTAGGAAAGAATAAGGCTGTTATCTGTAGGACATGAAGATGAAAAGATGCTAAGGGAAGCAATCGAGGCCATGTGTGGCTGTGGGCAGCCAAACTTATAAGGGAAACAGTATGAGTAAACAGGATTTGTGAGCAGGGAAACCTATCTATGGAGAAGCATGTAAGATGGACAAGATAAGAGTGACAGTAAGCAAGTTGGTAATGACAGGGAGAAACAGACCTGTGGAGATCAGCTGATTTATCCCAACGACAGGTGTCTTAGTCTGATCCGGCTGCTGTAACTGAAATACCACAGACTAGATAGCTTACAGAACATCATTATGAGTTTCCTCTCATTGAGACTATTTGAGTAGCTCTCTTTTTCATGTAACCAGAATCTAAAGGAAGCACCACCTTCATTTTTCATAATTTTTAGAGTTAATGTCTTCTTTCCCCACTAAAATAGCTCTGAGCTTTAGAAACTTTCCAGCCCCTTCCCACTCGCACTTTTCTGTTAAGTCCACACAGAATTTTAACCAACCTACGCAAACCCTAGTCTTTTTTAATTCTTAAAATGACCCTTCATCAATTGCCCTAAACCAAATAATTTGATATAACTTTAAGATTGTTAAATTTTATTTGCTTTTGTGTATATTAAGAGGAGGATGATCTCTTAATTTTGTCATTGAACATACTTGCAATTCTTGCCAAGCAGGTTAGAATTCTGCTTTCCTTTGAAGTTCACTATCGGTGCTAATTAGTGAGTCAGAGACTTGGTGTAAAAAGTATAAGAACTTACTATAAGGTGTCAAATAAAAATTGTCTCTTGCCATCAGCCTCTACAAGGATGAGGTCAGTAGCCACTGCATTTGCTGACTTTCAACACACCCTGAAAGGAGTTCAGGGCAGAGATCAGGAATGAGGCCCTCTGTGCTCTGGGAAAAACTGGCAGAACAGGTCTTCAGACAGATATTTTCAAGAGAAGATTTTATGAGCCCACATTCTTGCATCTTCTCCTATCTAGAAAAGCGCTAAAATCATTAATGGAGGCGTCTGCTCCTTGTGACTAGCAGCTAGCCTCTGCCAAAATGCGTGCTTGACTGCACATACCCCCATCACTAAAGTCATATACAATACTGACTTTCCCCCCTACCTCTCCGGAGCAGTTCCTCAGAGCTATCTGAGAGGCTGTATCCCAGGCTACAGTCCTCATTTTGCCCTGAATAAAACTTAACTCACAACTCTCACGTTGTCCATTTTTTTTCCGTTGATGGTTTTGACACCAACAAAGGGACCCAGAGCAGACTTCTCTGCTTTGCCTGAACTCTGCGAAGAACCAGAGCCTTGGCACCAGCAGAAGCCCTTGGGCCCATCCACCTCCGCAGAGAATCCAGAGGAATTTGGGTGAGTCTCTCCTGGTTCTCAGATCTCCTGTATTGGTTGTTGATCCTGAGTTTTATTTGGTGGTATATAATAAGTACCTGGCCCCTCAGTTGAAGGATACGGGGGTGGGGGGTGGTTTGAAAGACACCCAGCAAATGTCCGTCCAATTGAAAGATGCCTGACGGGGGTGCTGGTTGAGACAGTGGGGAAATACCCACACAGTTGAAAGATTCTGGTGGCGGGGGCTGCTTGAAAGACACTGGGGTTTGCTGAGTTGAAAGACACTGAGTGGTCTGGGCTGAGTGGTTAGGTAAGAGGCTGCTCTGATGCCTTTCCTCAGTTTGGCTGCCTTAACAAGATTTGTTGGAATAAAAGTGAAGGTGTTACGTGAAACCTTTGCTCTGAAGAAGAAGGACAAGACTCCTCCTGGTCAATTACCAATTACAACTTTCTTAGGCAACTGAGAAATTTATGGGAACGGTGAAGGCAGAGTCCTCATTCTGTGTAGTGGTCCCATAGGGAAACCCGCTCATTAATTGAAAGACTTGCTCAACCAGAGGTCACGCATAAGAACTGGCCATTCAGTGATCTGAGCACCCACTGTGGTCTTAGACCACCGAAGGAAGAACTGAGCCCCAAAAGAGGGCTGAAATGACTCTAGAGTGGTGCTTAGAGGAGTTAGGCTCACAAGCAGCATGCTGGGCCACCACACAATTTCATCTTTAAATTCAGCTTTAAAATGGGAAATAGAGACCTCAAACAGGGAAGCGAGGGGTGTCAGAAAGCTAGCCTCTGACTAACACCCCAGCCAGGTTTATGTATGTACAAAACTTATACTTACAAGTACTCACTTAATTGGAAATTAAAGGAAAATTTTGCCCTGAAAATGGACAAAATGGGCTATTTTATTGCGTTTGCAGTTGTTAGAGAAAACGGGCTTGAAAATAATTTTTTTTCTCCAGAATTCTGACCCTGAGGGAACAAATCCTTCTAGAAGAACTTGCTTTTCTTTCCCTGCACCTTGAGACCAGGGTTCTCAGGACCACTTATCTTATCTAGATCATCTCTAATTCCTGAGACAGAGGGAAAAAGGGGGAAAAGGCCTTTTAAAATTTAACTTATTCCAACTGTTATAAACTAGTGAGTTTTATATTGTACCACTTGATCCTTGACTAAGTTTAGAAAATGTAGCCATGACATCTCTGGTTCTATCTGTCTATATGTGTGCATTATGTATATGTCTTTACCTTTGGATGGTATTATCAAAATTAATTTGTAATTGAGTTCTACTTAATTGGCTTAAAGAAAATTAAGCGCTGATATAAATTCTCAGAAATATGAAAGGAAACTGACCAGAATGAATTTCAGGTTCACGTGAACAGGGAAATATTCAGTGTTAAATTAATACCAGATATTAAAGTTAAAGCTTGTTGATTTAATAGGCATGTCTTTAAAATAATCAACATTAAGTATGCTACCTTTATTTTACCTAGGTTTAATAGAAGTCAAATGGGATCTTATTATATGTCTTGCAAATTTGTCAGCAAGAAAAATAACTTGATACAATGAAATTTTTTATAAGTAAATTAAATGTAAATGAGATAAGAACTCTTTAGGAATAGTTATATTTTAGGAATGTCTACTTAAAAATATTCCCTCCACAGACTTCCCTGGTTGTCCAGTGGTTAAGACTTCATGCTTCCACTGCAGGGGGCGTGGGTTCAACCCCTGGTTGGGGAACTAGGATCCTGCACGCCATGAGTCATGGCCAAAAAAAAAATCCCTCCAGATATTTGGTAACTTGAAATTTTAGAGTTCTGCTAAATTAAGTTAAGTGGAAATTTATTGAATAGCTAGATCATTCTCAAATAAAATAAGATATTAAAACATTAATTACTGAACGTTTGCTTCCTTTTACAGAGAAACTAATGATATTTAGGATTATTATATTAATAAATATGTTTGGTGCCACACTGAGATATTTTCTATTAGAAAGCACATGTTTATAGAAATTATTATTGGTATTTATGTTTGCCAGTCTACAAAATGCTAATGTAAGACATAGTTCGTAATTGCTTACTTCTTAGTTTTCACTAGAAAGTAAGGTTTTTAGGAGTTGACGATTCTAATTTAAATACATAATTAAAGCTACTAGAAATAATAAAGGAAACATTTTGGTATACAGTAGCAAAGTAGGATGTGTGCTTTTAATAAAAGAAGGTATGAGGAATGGAATTGCATTTTGTTAAGGGAAGAGAAAGAGTTTTGTCCTAGAGCTGGTTGTCTGTGGATGGAAAAAAATAAGGAACACATTAACATGCATACAGAAAGGGATGGAAGGTTTATGGAAAGGGAACCCTTAGAAAAGAGTTTTGTGCATGATCAGGATTGGCTAAGTTTAGAATAAATTTAATTGAGTAAATGAATTTTTATAGTAAGTTGGTGCAAAACCTGAATTTGGTTTTTCTGTCTGTTAAGAGGACAAAGTTTTCTTAGGCTGTGAATCTGCATTTGATAACAGATTGTAAAGTTTCTTTTACCTTAAATTGTAATCTGTTATAACTCGCCATATTTGCCTTTGAAATCTTTTATTGTCACCTTGGTTAAGGGAATAAGTATTGTTTCATAGTGACCTATGATCCTATTTGACCAAGTGTTTTAAACCTTTTTGATTTTGACAAACTTCCAAAATCAAATTCTTTTTTTTAATGTTAAATTTTTAATTTTTTAAAATTTATTTATTTTATTTATTTATTTTTGGCTGTGTTCAGTCTTGGTTGCTGCGCGCAGGCTTTCTCTAGTTGCGGTGAGCGGGGGCTACTCTTCGTTGCAGTGCGCGGGCTTCTCGTTGCTGTGGCTTCTCTCACTGTGGAGCACAGGCTCTAGGCGCACGGGCTTCAGTAGTTGCAGCACGTGGGCTCAGTAGTTGTGGTTCATGGGCTCTAGAGCACAGGCTCACTAGTTGTGGCACACGGGCTTAGTTGCTTCGTGGCATGTGGGATCTTCCTGGGCCAGGGATCGAACCCATGTCCCCTGCATTGACAGGTGGATTCTCAACCACTGCACCACAAGGGAAGCCCCAAATCAAATTCTAATCAAGTCCTTTGACCTCTGGCTAACATTGGGATGCTTCAAAAGGCCCCCAAAACATCCCAAAGAGAGATGTTAAATTAATTGAGTTCATTTGGTACATTAAATTACATTGGAAGTGTTGTCAAATGAGTAATAAATCTTAGGTTATATTGTATGGTAAATGTTATTAATATAGATAGTCTAGAAATTATATGGAATTCCAAAAAATCTGGTACATCCTGGTAAAATGTTATCAGTCATAATTCTAGTTATTATTTTAAAATGTTGTCTGTCACAGCAGTAACCATGTTGGTCTGTCAATTGCATTGTAATCAGATTTTTAACCGTGCCTCCTTAAGTCTTTTGTCATTCATAGACAGTTATGGTTTTACTCTGATGCCTTTGCAAAAATTCTTCCTATTCAAGAAGATTTATAGAAAGGACTTTCTGACAAGTTCAGGTTTCTGATACCTTTCAGATCATACTGGTGAACTGGGTAAGAAATTACCCAGAATTAAAGAATTCTAATGGGAAACCTGATGGCTTCATAAAACTGTTAACAAAAAGGATTAGTTACATAGGACTGAGTGAACTGGTGAATATGGTTATAACTTCTATGGTTTCTGCCTGAAATATTACTGGCTTTTAATCTGTGTTTTCCAGATGTAAGGAAACCCTTCCCCTCAAGGTAATTGTGACTTACAGCAATTTGGTAAATTATACCTTTGTAAAAGGAGTTGAAACATTTATCTTTTCTCTCTACCTGATTTCCCCAGAGATTGGAAACTCTTAAATTCACAACAGCTTTATCAGATAAATTAGGAGGGCCACCTCCTAACAGGTGCAGGAATCTCAAGTAATTTGGGGGACTTGGAAAGGGGAGGAATTCACCTAAATCTGTGACAAACTCTTGGTATGGCTTTCCTGGCCCTCTTAAAAGTTCAGTCTGAGATTCCTTATAAAAAGTTCCAGCAAAGCCAATTTTAAAAAAGCCTATATGGAGAGGGCAGACAGCATAAACAAGAACTACAATCCTGCAGCCTGTGGAATAAAAACCACATTCACAGAAAGACAGACAAAATGAAAAGGCAGAGGACTATGTACCAGATGAAGAAACAAGTTAAAACCCCAGAAAGACAATTAACTGAAGTGGAGATAGGCAACCTTCCAGAAAAAGAATTCAGAATAATGATAGTGAAGATGATCCAGGACCTTGGAAAAAGAATAGAGCCAAAGATCGAGAAGATGCAAGAAATATTTAACAAAGACCTAGAAGAATTAAAGAACAAACACCTAGAGGAATTAAAGAACAAACAAACAGAGATGAACAATACAGTAACTGAAATGAAAAATACACTAGAAGGAATCAATAGCAGAATAACTGTGGCAAAAGAATGGATAAGTGACCTGGAAGACAAAATGGTGGAATTCACTGCCACAGAACAGAATAAAGAAAAAAGAATGAAAAGAAATGAAGACAGCCTAAGAGACCTCTGGGACAACATTTAAGTTCACCAACATTCTCATTATAGGGGTCCCAGAAGGAGAAGAGAGAGAGAAAGTACCCGAGAAAATATTTGAAGAAATTATAGTCAAAAACTTCCCTAACATGGGAAAGGAAATAGCCACCCAAGTCCAGGAAGCGCAGAGACTCCCAGGAAGGATAAACCCACCAAGGAGAAACATGCCAGACACACAGTAACAAAACTGACAAAAATTAAAGACAAAGAAAAATTATTAAAAGCAGCAAGGAGAAAATGACAAATAACATACAAGTGAATTTCCGTAAGGTTAACAGCTGATTTCTCAGCAGAAACTCTACAAGCCAGAAGGGAGTGGCACGGTATATTTAAAGTGATGAAAGGGAAGAACCTACAACCAAGATTACTCTACCAGGCAAGGATCTTGTTTGGAGAAATCAAAAGCTTTACAGACGTGCAAAAGCTAAGAGAATTCAGCACCACCAAACCAGCTCTACAACAAATGCTAAAGGAACTTCTCTAAGTGGGAAACAGAAGAGAAGAAAAGGACCTACAAGAACAAACTCAAGACAATTAAAAAATGATAACAGGAACATATCTATCAATAATTACCTTAAATGTGAATGGACTAAATGCTCCAACCAAAAGACACAGGCTTGCTGAATGGATACAAAAACAAGACCCATATATATGCTGTCTACAAGAGAGTCACTTCAGACCTAGGGACACATACAGACTGAAGGTGAGGGTATGGAAAAAGATATTCTATGCAAATGGAAATCAAAAGAAAGCCGGAGTAGCAGTACTCATATCAGATAAAATAAACTTTAACACAAAGAATGTTACAAGAGACAAGGAAGGACACGACACAATGATCAAGGGATCAATCCAAGAAGAAGATATAACAGTTATAAATATATATGCACCCAACATAGGAGCACCTCAATGCATAAGGCAAATGTTAACAGCTATAAAAGAGGAAATTGACAGTAACACAATAATGGCGGGTAACTTTAACACCTCACTTACACTGATGGACAGATCATCCAGATAGAAAATTAATAAGGAAACACAAGCATCAAATGACACAATAGACCAGATAGATTTGATTGAGATTTGTAGTACATTCCATCCAAAAATAGCAGATTACACTTTCTTCTCAAGTGCTCACAGAACATTCTCCTGGATAGAGCACATCTTAGGTCACAAATCAAGCCTCAGTAAATTTAAGAAAATTGAAATCATATCAGGTATCTTTTCTGACCACAACACTATGAGATTAGAAATCAATTACAGGGAAAAAAACGGAAAAAACACAAACACATGGGGGCTAAACAATACGTTACTAAATAACCAAGAGATCACTGAAGAAATCAAAGAGGAAATAAACAAATACCTAGAGATAAATGACAATGAAAACACAACAATCCAAAGCCTATGGGATGCAGCAAAAGCAGTTCTAAGAGGGAAGTTTATAGCAATACAATCCTACCTCAAGAAACAAGAAAAATCTCAAATAAACAATCAAACCTTACATCTAAAGTAACTAGAGAAAGAAGAGCAAGCAAAATCAGAAGTTAGTAGAAGGAAAGAAATCATGAAGCTTAGGGCAGAAATAAATGAAATAGAAACAAAGAAAACTATAGCAAAGATGAATAAAACTAAAAGCTGTTTCTTTGAGAAGGTAAATGAAATTGATAAACTGTTAGCCAGACTCATCAAGAAAATGAGGGGACTCAAATCAATAAAATTAGAAATGAAAAAAGAGAAGTTACAACAAACACTGCAGAAATACAAAGCATCACAGGAGACTACTACAAGCAACTCTGTGCCAATAAAATGGAAAACCTGGAAGAAATAGGCAAATTCTTAGAAAGGTATAACCTTCCAAGACCAAACAGGAAGAAATGGAAAATATGAACAGACCAATCATAAGTAATGAAACTGAAACTGTGACTAAAAATCTCCAACAAACAAAAGTCCAGGAGCAGATGGCTTCACAGATGAATTCTATCAAACATTTAGAGAACAGCTAACATCCAGCCTTCTCAAACTCTTCCAAAAATTACAGAGGAAGGGACACTCTCAAACTCATTCTATGAGACCACCATCACCCTGATACCAAAACCAGACAAAGTACTACAAAGAAAGAAAATTACAGACCAGGATCACTGAATGAATATAGATGCAAAAATCCTCAACAAAATACTAGCAAACAGAATGCAACAGCACATTAAAAGGATCATATACTATGATCTAGTGGGGTTTATCCCAGGGATGCAAGGATTCTTCAGTATATGCAAATCAATCAATGTGATACACCAGATTAACAAATTGAAGAATAAAACCCATATGATCATCTCAATATATGCAGAAAAAGCTTTTGACAAAATTCAACACCGATTTATGATAAAAACTCTCCAGAAAGTGGGCATAGAAGGAACCTACCTCAACAAAATAGAGGCCATATGCAACAAACCCACAGCAAACATCATTCTCAGTGGTGAAAAACTGAAAGCATTTCCTCTAAGATCAGGAACAAGACAAGGATGTCCACTCTTGCCACTATTATTCAACATAGTTTTGGAAGTCCTAGCCACGGCAATCAGAGAAGAAAAAGAAATAAAAAGAATCCGAACTCTAAAAGAAGAAGTAAAACTGTCCCGGTTTGCAGATGACATGATACTATATATAGATAATCTTAAAGATGCCACCAGAAAACTACTAGAGCTAATCAGTGAATTTGGTAAAGTTGCAGGATACAAAATGAATGCACAGAAATCTCTTGCACTCCAATACACTAACAACGAAAAATCAGAAAGAGAAATTAAGGAAACAATCCCATTCACCATTGCAACAAAAAGAATAAAATACCTAGGAATAAACCTACCTAAGGAGGTCAAAGACCTATACTCAGAAATCTATAAGACACTGATGAAAGAAATCAAAGATGACACAAACAGATGGAGAGATATACCATGTTCTTGGATTGGAAGAATCAATATTGTGAAAATGACTATACTACCCAAAGCAATCTACAGATTCAATGCAATCCCTATCAAATTACCAATGGCATTTTTTTACAGAACTAGAACAAAAAATCTTAAAATTTTTATGGAGACACAAAAGACCCCAAATAGCCAAAGCAATCTTGAGGGAAAAAAACGGAGATGGAGGTATCAGACTCCCTGACTTCAGACTATACTACAAAGCTACAGTAATCAAGACAATATGGTACTGGCACAAAAACAGAAGTATAGACCAATGGAACAGGATAGAAAGCCCAAAGATAAACCCACGCACCTATGGTCAACTAATCTATGACAAAGGAGGCAAGGATATACAATGGAGAAAAGACAGTCTCTTCAATTAGTGGTGCTGGGAAAACTGGGCAGCTACATGTAAAAGAATGAAATTAGAACACTTCCTAACACCATACACAAAAATAAACTCAAAATGGATTAAAGACCTAAATGTAAGACCAGACACTATGAAACTCGTACAGGATAACATAGGAAGAAACTCTTTGACATAAATCACCCACCCACCTCGAGAAATGGAAATAAAAACAAAAACAAACAAATGGGACCTAATGAAACTTAAAAGCTTTTGCACAGCAAAGGAAACTATAAATAAACTATAAATAGGACAAAAGGACAACCCCCAGAAAAGGAGAAAATATTTGCAAATGAATCAACGGACAAAGGGTTAATCTCTAAAATATATAAACAGTTGCTCATGCAGCTCAATATTAAAAAAATAATAAAAAAATTAAAAAATAAACAACCCAATTAAAAAGTGGGCAGAAGACCTAAATAGACATTTCTCCCAAGAAGACATACAGATGGCCAAGAGGCACATAAAAAGCCGCTCAACGTCACTAGTTATTAGAGAAATGCAAATCAAAACTACAATGAGGTATCACCTCACACCAGTTAGAATGGGCATCATCAGAAAATCTACAAACAACAAATGCTGGAGAGGGTGTGGAGAAAAGGGAACCCTCTTGCACTGTTGGTGGGGATGTAAATTGATACAGCCACTATGGAGAACACTATTGAGTTCCTTCAGAAACGAAAAATAGAATTACCATATGATCCAGCAATCCCACTACTGGGCATATACTCAGAGAAAAACATAATTCAGAAAGACACATGCGGGACTTCCCTGGTGGTGCAGTGGTTGAGGGTCCGCCTGCTGATGCAGGGGGTGCAGGTTTGTGCCCTGGTCTGGGAGGGTCCTGCGTGCCGCGGAGCGGCTGGGCCCGTGAGCCGTGGCCGCTGGGCCTGCGCATCCGGAGCCTGTGCTCCACAGCGGGAGAGGCCGCAGCGGTGGGAGGCCCGCGTACCGCAAAAAAAAAAAAAAAAGACACATGCACCCCAATGTTCTTTGCAGCGCTGTTGGAATAGCCAGGTCATCAAAGCAACCTAAATGCCCATCGACAGATGAATGGATAAAGAAGATGTGGCACGTATATACAGTGGAATATTACTCATCCATAAAAAGGAACGAAATTGGGTCATTTGTAGAGATGTGGATGGACCTAAAGACTGTCATACAGAGTGAAGTAAGTCAGAAAGAGAAAAACAAATATCGTATATTAACGCATATATGTGGAATCTAGAAAAATGATACAGATGAACCGGTTTGCAAGGCAGAAATAGAGACAGAGATATAGAGAACAAATGTATGGACACCAAAGGGGAAAAAGCGAGGGAGGGGTTGTTGTTGTTGCTGGCGGTATGAATTGGGAGATTGGGATTGACATGTATACACTAATATGTATAAAATAGATAACTAATAAGAACCTGCTGTATAAAAAGTAAATAAATAAAATTACAAAAAAGTCTATATGATCAATTTACTTATATAAATCATCAGGCCAGGTTTATTGAAACCAGACTTATTTTGCAAACACATTAGTCTTAATTTGGCTGTATTTGGTAGAAATGAGGGTAAGTGTAGAGAGAAAAAGGTTATGTTTTAGTGAATATTAAATTCTAGTTCTGTTAATTGAGGTCTGTATTTACGAATCCTCACTTCACATGTAGTTCCTTGCTGTTATGTTATATTATTGTAAAGTTCAGTTGAATTATTAAAAGGAGACTCTAACATACACATGGCCAACAGGTACATGAAAAGATGCTCAACATAGCTAATTATGAGAGAAATGTAAATCAAAACTACAATGACCTCACACCACTCAGAATGTCCATCATTAAGAAGTCTACAAATAACAAATGCTGGAGAGGGTGTGGGGAAAAGGGAGCCCTGCTACTTTGTTGGTGGGAATGTAGGTTGGTGCAGCCACTGTGGAAAACAGTATGGAGGTTCCTCAAAAAACTAAAAATAGATTTGCCATATGATCCAGCAATCCCACTCATGGGCATATATCCTGACAAAACTATAATTCAAAAAGATACATGCTACCCCTATGTTCATAGCAGCACAATTCACAGTAGCCAAGACATGAAACAACCTAAATGTACATCAGCAGGTGAATGGATATGGAAGATATGGTACTTATATACAATGGAATACTACTCAGCCATAAAAAAGAACAAAATAATGCAATTTGCAGCAATATGGATGAAACTAGAGATTATCATACTAAGTGAAGTAAGTCAGAAGGAGAAAAATACTATATGATATTACTTATATGTGGAATCTAAAATCTGACACAAATGAACTTTTATGAAACAAACAGACTCACAGACACAGAAAACAGACTTCTGGTTACCAAGGGGGAGGGGAAGTGGGAGAGGGATGGAGTGGGAATTTAGGGAGAGCGGATGCAGACTATTATATATAGAATGGATAAGGGAACCCTCTTACACTGTTGGTGGGAATGTAAATTGATACAGCCACTGTGGAGAACAGTATGGAGGTTCCTTAAAAAACTACAAATAGCACTACCATATGACCCAGCAATCCCACTACTGGGCATATACCCTGAGAAAACCATAATTCAGAAAGAGTCATGTACCAAAATGTTCATTGCAGCTCTATTTACAATAGCCCGGAGATGGACACAACCTAAGTGTCCATCATCGGATGAATGGATAAAGAAGATGTGGCACATGTATACAATGGAATATTGCTCAGTCATAAAAAGAAACGAAATTGAGCTATTTGTAATGAGGTGGATAGGCCTAGAGTCTGTCATACAGAGTGAAGTAAGTCAGAAAGAGAGAGACAAATACTGTATGCTAACACATATATATGGAATTTAAGAAAAAAAAATGTCATGAAGAACCTAGGGGTGAAACAGGAATAAAGACACAGACCTATTAGAGAATGGACTTGAGGATATGGGGAGGGGGAAAGGGTAAGCTGTGACAAAGCGAGAGAGAGGCATGGACATATATACACTACCAAACGTAAGGTAGATAGCTAGTGGGAAGCAGCCGTATAGCACAGGGAGATCAGCTCGGTGGTTTGTGACCGCCTGGAGGGGTGGGATAGGGAGGGTGGGAGGGAGGGAGACACAAGTGGGAAGAGATATGGGAACATATGTATATATATAACTGATTCATTTTGTTGTGAAGCTGAAACTAACATACCATTGTAAAGCAATTATACCCCCCACCCCCCGCCAAAAAAAAAAGAGTGAGGGAAGAACCTATGGGGGGAAATCAGGCCTTATGTTAAGGATATGTTAGATGCCAATTAGATATCCAGTGTAGATGTTACATAGATTACAATATATATGAGCCTGGCATTCAATAGAGAAGGTTGGGATGAAAATGTAAATTTGTGTGTCATCGTGTATAAATAGTAATTAAAGGCATATCCCTAGATGAGATTGTAGGGGAGCTAAAGCTTTACCTGTTCCCTCTTAGGTTCTCCAGCTGGACCTGAGAAGTAAGTTGACATACAACAGGTTAACAGGAGAAAAGCATAGAGATTTTATTTAACAATTTTTACATGTACATGGGGGTCCTCATAGAAAAATGAAGACCCAAAGTGGCTAGGCTTAAGTGCTTTTATACTAGTGGCCTATTTTGGGGTGGCATGTCCTGAACCCCTCCAAGATCATTTGAAGAGAATAAATGTTTGAGGACTGAGCTCTGAGAAAACACAACATGTAGACACCAGCAAGAGGAGGAAGATGTAGGAAAAGGAGACTGAGCAGGAGCGGTTTGCAAGGAAGAAGGCAAACCAGGAGAATGTGGAGTTGCAGAATCCAGGCAAAGATGGTGTTTCAGGGAGAGAGTAGCCATAATGCCACATTCTTCGGAGACACTCAATAAGATAAGGAATGGTAATGCATCATTGGATTTGTTGATATAAAACTCACTGGTGGGCTTCCCTGGTGGCGCAGTGGTAGAGAATCCGCCTGCCAATGCAGGGGACACGGGTTCGAGCCCTGGTCTGGGAGGATCCCACATGCCGCCGAACAACTAGGCCCGTGAGCCACAACTACTGAGCCTGCGTGTCTGGAGCCTGTGCTCCGCAACAAGAGAGGCCGCGATAGTGAGAGGCCCGTGCACCGCGATGAAGAGTGACCCCCACTTGCTGCAATTAGAGAAAGCCCTCGCACAGAAATGAAGACCCAACACAGCCATAAATAAATAAATAAATAAAATTTAAAACTCAAAAAAAAAAAAAACACAACAAAGTTCTACTGTATAGCACATGGAACTATATTCTGTGATAAATCATAATGGGAAAGAATATTAAAAAAAAGAATGTATATGTATTGAATATTAGTGAATGACTGCTGTACAGGAGAAATTAACACAGCATTTAAATCAACTATACTTTAATAAACAAAAAAAAGACACTGTAAGTTTGTTTCTGAAGCTTATCTCAGTAATCTCTTTGGATGAAGATCAGGTGCCCCATGACCTGCAACCAGGTAATTATGTATACTGGAAAAGACATCATTTAAAGGACTATCTCCAGCCTAGATGGAGGGACCCTTATCAGTTACTCTTAACTAGCTCATACACAGTGAAACTTAAGGGAATTGACTCTTGAATTAATTTTCATTTACAAAGGGCCCCTGCACTGGACTGGGCTATAGAGAGGACTGATGACCTCAAAATCACCATTAGACAACGCTCAAATACAGGAGAAACTACCAGACCAGGATGAGAAGATGACATCTGAAGCAGACAGCTGACCCAAGATGCTGGACCAAGACTTTATACCCATTACTTTGATAATTCCTCACACCTTTGCTTATGAACCAAATATATTTCTTTCTTGGGCACAATCTTATGCAGAGTTTAAAATTAATCCAGTTGTTGGGTTTGTGTTCAGTTATCTGTATCCAGTACTTGTGGGTTACCTTGGTGGATGTCTTCACCCCGAGGCTCTTATTGGATGGCCCTTAGGAAATTTATTCTAGAAGAAAGAAATTATAGTTCTGTTCAGGCCACTATTGGTATTACTAGGTGGGATCCCCTCACCTGGTCAATTAATAATACCTGCTCTGACCCTGGCCATAAATATGAACTTTCTTTTGGGGTCACTCAAGCTCATTCTGTTGGGAACGATTAAACCATACTAAGGATAACCAGCCTAGGAACACTAGGAAATTGGGCTGGGTGCCTTATGAGCAAGGCCAATATATAATTTCCCTTAAAGATAAGGACTGGTACAGAACAGACTAAGTCAGATGACCCAGGAATACACTGAGCTGCACCTAATGGAAGTTCTTGGCTTAAATTCTTACTCATGACCTTACTAACACTGCTGGATATACTGTTTGTATTTTGTCTGTTTTACAAAATTGTTGCTTTTTGCATTACCAGATGTGTGACTGAGCCTTTGATAAAATGATGACCAGGCGACTTGAGCCAGTTGACCAGATATTTAGTTCTATATGAGATCAATGACTGTAATAGTGTAACTTTAGATATCAGAAGAAGCAACAAGAGGGAATTTTTTTCCTGGACCGTAACAGACTAGTAAGACAGGTGGTCCAGAGACTTTTGGCTGCTGTTAACAGGGCCTAGTCCAGTGAGAGCACATTGAGTGGCCCATCAGTGAAATCCTCGCCTGACCTAGGAGTGAGCATTCCAGCACCATAGGATGAAAGGGTCATGAAATGCCTTCCAAGCCAGGGTCGAATTTAAGACCATGAGGGTGCCTTGCCAAATAAAAATTGTTACTTGCCATCTGCCTCTACAAGGATGAGGTCACTAGCCACTGCAGTTGCTGATCTTCAACACACCCTGAAAGGAGTTCAGGGCGGAGATCAGGAATGAGGCCCTCTGTGCTCTGGGAAAAACTGGCAGAACAGGTCTTCAGATAGTTAGATATTTTCAGAAGATTTTATGAGCCCCAATTCTTGCATCTTCTCATATCTATAAAAACACTAAAATCTTTAACAGAGACATCTGCTCCTTGTGACTAGCAGCTAGCCTCTGCCGCAATGCGTGCCTGACTGCACATCCCCCCATCACTAAAGTCATATACAATACTGACCTCTTCGGAGCAGTTCTTCAGAGCTATCTTAGAGGCTGTTTCCTGGGCTATAGTCCTCATTGTTGCACCAAATAAAACTTAACTCACAACTCTCACATTGTGCATGTTTTTCAGTCGACAAAGGAATTAAAAAAACCGCTTTTTTTTTCTATCACTATTTTTATTGGGCCAGAAGAACATTTGTGTTGATCTAATTTGCAATTAATTAATTAATTATTTCACTGGCAGAAAGCAACCTTTTACTTTTATTTTACTGAGCTATAATTGACCTATTAGTTTCAGGTGTATAGCATAATGATTCGACATTTGTATATATTGTGAAATGTTCAACACAATAAGACTAGTTAACATTTGGCACCGTACATAGTTACAAAATTTTCTTTTTTGTAAAAACAAAATTTGTGATGAGATCTATTAAGATCTACTCTCTTAGAAACTTTTCTTTTTTTTTTTTTCGGTACACGGGCCTCTCACTGTTGTGGCCTCTCCCGTTGCGGAGCACAGGCTCCAGACACGCAGGCTCAGTGGCCATGGCTCATGGGCCCAGCCGCTCCGTGGCATGTGGGATCTTCCCGGACCGGGGCACGAACCTGCGTCCCCTGCATTGGCAGGCAGACTCTCAACCACTGCGCCACCAGGGAAGCCCTCTTAGAAACTTTTAAATGTGCAATACAGCATTATTAACTACAGTCAAAATGCTGTACATTACATCCTCATGACATTTATTTTATAAATGGAAGTTTGTACCTTCTGACTACGTTCACCCACTTTTGCCCATCTCCTGAGAACTTGATCTAGTTCTTAATTGACTATAAGTCATGCTGAGGTAATATATTAGTTATCTCGGGCTGCCATAACAAAATACCATACAGGTATTACAAAAATACCATACCATGCACCATAAGTGGGTGGGTTAAACAATAGAAATTAATTTTCTCACAGTTCATGGAGTCCTTCCATGACTTGTATGATGATAAGACTTCTTAGAAGGTTGTTATAGAACCATCCAGGGTGGATATGATAAATTGCTAAGCTAAGGCAGTGGCAGTGAGGATGGTAACAGATCCATCAACTCTTTTGGAGATAAAGTTGACAGGATTGGGTACCTGGACAGGGTTGCTTAGGAAGAGAGGAAGGGATTTGGGTTGATTTTTAGGGTTCTGGCTGGGAAGATGAGGCTGTTACTCATCGAGTTACTCTAAGGAGGAGGAGAGGAAGATGGAGAGAAATATGCTGACTTTTTGAGAAACCCAGAATATTTCTATCTGTGTGAGAAATTAAATGGAGAAGTGAGGCAATTATCTGAAGACTTCCGGTAAAATAAGTCTTTTAATTAGGATGGGGGAGAGAGAATGAAGGCATGTTGTGCTCTTACCTACTTTGCTTTAGGATCTTTCTGTTGGAGACAACAATGATGGAGCATCACAGCCATCTTGACTTCCAGCTGCTTCTTTTAGCAGTCCTGGAACTCAGTGTGGTCCTAAAGACAGAACAGAATTCACACATAGAGGGTATATTAGTTTCTTATTGCTGTAGTAACAACATAAATTTAGTGGCTAAAAGCAACATAAATTTAGTGGCTAAAAACAACATAAATTTACTGTCCGACGGTTATGAAGGTCAGAAGTCCTAAAATCAACATGTCGACAGGGCTGTGTTCCTTCTGGGGAAGAGAATCTGCTTCCTTGCCTTTTCCAGCTTCTATAGGCTACCTACATTCTTTGCCTTGTGGTCCCTTCCTCTGTCTTCCAGGCCAGCAGGATCTTCAAATCTCTCTCTGTCTGACATCTGCTTCCATTGTCACATCTCCTGTTCTGACTCAGACCTACCTGCCTCCCTCTTATAAAGATGCTTGTGATTACATTGGCCCACTGGGATAATCTAGGATTATCTCTCCATCTTAAGATCCTTACCTCAATCACATCCGCAAAGTTCCTTTTGCCATGTAAGGTGATGTATTCACAGGTTCTGAGTACTAGGATGTGGACGTTGTCTTCGGAGGGCCTTTGTTTTGCCTACCACAGAGGGTCTGTCTTGTCCTTCATCTGGGGGAGGCTCAGTTCCGTGAGGACCAGAACAAGATGTTGCTGCTCCCCCAGCTTTTCTTTTCCCTCTTTCCAGATCTTAAAATGTTTTGTGGCAAACTTACAATTATGAGTTGATATCTACAAATGTTTTTGTTAAATTGGAGATTTGGTGGGCCTTATCTTGAAGAGATGTGTCATCTATCAAGAAATAATTCCACAATATATGTAAGTCAAGTCATTATGTGGTACACCCTAAACTGTCTGTCAATTATTATCTCTCAATAATACTGGAAAAAAAGAGAAAAAAATCATCATTATTTGAAGTTTGTTGCTATGCTATGTTAGGAGGGGATATTAAAGTGATATAAAAATTTCAGCATGAGTGTAAAAGCATAATAATACCATCCCTGAAATAGGAACGAATAGGCTAATTACCCTAAACCCTTCATTTTAGGGGTGCTCATATTCTTGGGGGAGTGGCACTAGCCGGTTCCTACTCCTGGTGAGAAGCGTAGTGTGCACTTCCTTCAGATAGCATTTTCTGACTTCCCAGCTGAATTACAAGTTCCTCCTCTGTTCTGCCACAGTGTCTGGGGGCAGGGTTTTACTATAGAGCATTTATCACATTGTATTGTAATTCATTGCTTCCTTATCTGTCCCACTAGATTTTATTATAAGCAGAGATCATGCCTTATTCTCCATTGCATCCCCTTGTACCTAACATCTTGCCTACCAATACTTTTATATTGAATGGATGAATGAAAATTAGTAATTGTTTCTATAACAGCTTCTGAATCTTAAATTTCCATTAATGTTTTTATTTTACATTTCTCATTGACTTGTGGTGGTTCTGTAAGGGTAAATGAGGTAATTTCTCTAAAGTAAGTGCATGAGATCTTTGGAAAGATGTGTCGTTAGGCTAAGGCTCATATACAGCTATCAAATGAAATTGTGAGCTAAAATTTATCATTTTCTTTTAGTTTCACCTACCAAAGTGTTGGCTTGGAAGAGTTGCCTCTATGGTGAATTTGAGCCAGCTGGAAAAATGTACACAATTTTACACAATGTCTGACAAATACAGGGCACATAATAAAACTTTGTGTAATGAGAGAATGAATCATTTATTAATTAGTAATGAGACAGATGCTTTACTACACTTCTAACATGTATTATAGAAAAAAAAATAGCCCATACTGAATCTTGTATGGAAATCCATTAGTTTCTTTTTGGTGTGATGAAGTGGAAAGCATTTCTCTTCAGTTCCTATTATTGGTGTATCAGTCGGCTTTTGCTGCAGTAATGAACAACCCCCCCCCCCCCCCAAATTTCAGTGGCTCACAGAAACAATTATTTCTTACTCCCAGAGCTGTGGCTCTGCTGGGCATGACTGGGCTTACTGAATTCATTTTGGCTCTACTGTCTAGACAGGTCTTTAAATTCCTGGAGAAAAGTCAAAGAAGCAGCCACTCCCTGGGATATGCTCTTCTTACAGCCAGGTGCCAAGGCTCAAAGAGGTGGGAGAACAGAGGCAAACCATGCAAATGTTGTAAAGCTTCTGCTCTAAGTCATGACCTCTGGAATTCCATTGGCTAAGGGAAGTCACATGACCAAGCTCAGAGTTACTGCAGTGGGGAAATATACTCTGCTTACAGGAAGTGTTGCCAGGCTGGAAAGGAACAAAAAATGGTGAACCAATAATACAATCCACCACACTCTGCATCCTCTGTTTGTCAAAGCCACTATTTGGCCTTTTGTCATATTAATTACTCTTTAAGGATTTTAATTTGAAGTCCCTTTTATGTAGCTTAAATAATAAGGGTAATTATAGGGACTTCAATAGGTTCTATGTAAATAGGTCTCAGAGGTAAAAGTAAATAGATTTTGGAATTTTAACTAAAGAAACATTTTAATTTTTTAAGTATTATAAATGTTTTCATAAGGGTCATGATGGTAAGTTTTTCTTTATATCTGTGGATGTCCAAGCCAGTAGAAAAGGATTTAATTAGAGATATTGGGGTATAGTAACCATAAGGACCGATTTCTTGACTAATCACGTGAAAAAGACATGAAAGGGGCAAAAGGTCTCCCCAGTGGATAATTAAATCATTCATCTGCTTGAAAGAGGAAGGCTGGACCAGATGACAGGTTTCTGCCAATTCTCTGTTTATAGTTCTTTGAATTTTGAAATAAAGAAGCCTTTAAAGACGGATGGTATTAAAACTCTTCTTACATCAGTAAAGTGGCACTAAGAAACTTAGAAGCTGGCTTAATGCAGAAAATAAAATTAGCAAGAAAAACATAGATGAGAGGAAAATATAACTTGAGTATTCACTGTTCACTTTTGAGAGAATAAAACACCATAGTTAATTCCAATTTTAATACATTCGTCTTATACTTTCTTTCAAAAAACATTTGATAAGTAGGTACTATGTGTCGGGCATTGTGATAGGTGCTGGTTGGCTAGGAAGTTATATAATTCCTAGTTAAAATATCTGATAAATCAGCTATAAATGTCCCATATCACCATCATGGCTCCTTCGAACTTTTTGCTTACCGTTTAAAAAGGACAATAGGAGTTTTAGACTATCTTTTATGATCTACACTTATGAAGATCTAAGTGCTAAAAAAATATTACTGTCTTCCAGGTGATCACATACTTTTTCCTCAGCCATTTATTTATTTAAATAAATATTCAATGTAGGTCCTTCCCCTTCCCCAGTTTTACTGAGGTATAATTGACAAATAAAATTGTAAGCTATTTAAAGTGTACAAGGTAATGATTTGATGTACATATATATTGTGAAAGGAACCCCCCTATGGAGTTAACACATCCACCACTGCTCATATTTTCCCTTTTTTTGAATGAAAACATGTAAGTTCTCTCTTAGCAAATTTCAGTTATACAACACCATGTTAACTATAGTCACCATGTTATATATAAGATCCTCAGACCTTATTCATCTTATAACTGAATGTTTGTACCCATTTACCAACCTCTCCCTATTTCACTGCACAGCCCCTGGCAACCACTTTTTACTCTATGTTCCACTTTTTCCCTTTAAGATTCCACGTGTAAGTGACATCATGCAGTATTTGCCCGGCTTGTTTCACTTAGCATAAAATCCTCCACTTTCACCCATGGTCTTAAGCATTTCTAATTAGCTCTTGGGGTGTTTTTAAACAACTGATCATCTCTGACAGCAAATTATTGTTTTATTTGCTTTTGTGGTGGGCTTGTGAGCCAGGCAAAGAGTGGTTCAAAGGCTGCTGCGTTGGTGGATGGATCTCTTTTAAGAAATGATCTCTTTGGAAAAGTCAAACAGCACAGCCTCATGATGAATGTTATTTCATCAGTGCAGCCTGCCTGAGGAGCTCAGAAATCAGTAGTTTTCTTTTTTCATGAAAGGCTGCAGCTATGATTTTTTAAAAAAAACGACTAATATTTGTTACAGTAGTGCTCTGTGGCATTACTGAGTCTTAATCTGTGTGCTAGCAACGGAATGTGTTTGCTTATTTGTTACAACCGGCCAATGATAATCCTCGCTGACACTTCCGCAGCGTTTACCAAGAGCCAGGCCGGTTGAAACACTTCAGAACTGCTGACTCATATAATCCTCACACTAGGAGAGCAGGAGCTGTTTTGTAGCGCTATGTTATCCCCATTTTGCAGATGTGAAAATTGAGGCATAGAGAGGCTATGCACGAAGTATGTCATGTGCACAAAATCACATGACAGTAAGGGCAGGGTTGGGCTTTGAACCCAGGCCGCGTAGCTCCATTTTGCTGCTTTTACAAAGCAAGTCCAGTAACCTTATTAAAACCAAAAACCGATTCCTACTCCGTTTGGTATCCTCCCCTCAGCCTTCAGCTTGATTTTCTGGCCCTTCCGGTTAGGACCATGAGTTTGTAATTGCTTCCCTTCATGGAGGTGAAGAACTTTTCCTAGACCCTGTGGTGTTTAATTGCAAAAATTTACAGTGTTTACACACACACACAGCAAAACGAATGATGACCGTTTAGTTAATCAGGAAGGGCTTGATTCGGGCCTAAAATGACCAGTCGTTCTCCAAGAACAGATACAAAAAGTGCAGTGGTGAGGAGCCAGTGAGAGACGTCTCTTCCCATCCAGGGTCCGAGCACTTCGCGCAGGCACACGGGGAACGCTTTCTCTGGGAAGAGGCCCGTGGGAGCGGCGCGGCACAGCCGGAGGCGCCGCGGGTACGTGAGTCTCCGGGTTCCCCGCGTGTCTCCAGGCTCCCAGGCCCCAGCGCGTCGCTGCGCGCGCCCGGACCAGCCTCCGCCCGGGGACGGGGCGCTGCGCAGGCGTTGGTGCGCCGCTGCCTGCGACCCGAGGTCCGGGAGGAGGAGGGCGGGCGCACCCCCGCCCCGCGCTCCCCGCGCGACCTTTGGGTACCGGGAATGTCAGTCTGCCTGGGAGGGGGGGGCTGCACCGGCCGGCGGAGGAGACAGGAGGAAGGGCGGCAGTGAGGGCGCGGGTTTGAGCCCTTCCAGCCCCGCGTCCTCTCACCCCCACCGCTCCCTCCCCCCGCCGCCGCCGCCGCCCACCTGGCCGCCCCCGCTGCGGCAGCGGCGCGACGCTCGCTTCCAGGCCTCCGGGTCGCAGCCCGCGCGGTCTGCGGAGCTTTCCTTGTGTCTGCCCTCCCCCTTCCCCCGCTTCGCCCGCCCTCCCCGGGGCCCAACGTGCTCGTTCCCTGTCACTTCGGTCGGGGCGCGCCGGTGGGTTTGGCCTGCGCCGCGGCGGCGAGGCGGGGGAGCGAGTGAGCGCGAGGGGCGGGAGCGAGTGCCTGTGTGAGTCACCGGTACCTGGAGCGCGAGCGACGCAGAGAGAGCGGCGCGGAGCCCGAGCCGGAGCCGAGCCCGAGAGCGCCGCCGTCCCCCGGCGCCAGGCCCCGCCGCGAACCCACCCGCGCCCCCGCCGCCTCCCCGCGCGCCGCGCGGCCCGCTCGCCCCGGGCCCCGCGCCGACGCCAGACCCCGGCGCCCGGCCCGCGCCGCCCTCCCGCCTGCCCGGAGGCGGTGCGGGGCTCGCCGGGGGATGTCACAGCGGCTCCTCGGAGCCCCCAGCCGTCGTTGCTTCCGCCCAGCCGCCGCCCCCGGGAACCGCGACAATGAACCCCCAGTGCGCCCGCTGCGGGAAAGTCGTGTATCCCACGGAGAAAGTCAACTGCCTGGATAAGGTGAGCGAGGAGGCGCCGGGCTGCACCTGCTCGGAGAAGTTTTGGCATCTGGGATGGAAAGAGAAGAGTGGGTCTGTGCGTGTGTGTGCGCGTCTGTGTGTCTTGGCCCCGGGTGAGGGCACGCGAAGCAAGACGCCCGCAGGAGGGCCAGAGAGCACGCTTGGCGATCGTGATGTTGGAACCGGGAGAGGCTTTTGTCGGGGTGCGGGCGGCGGCAGAGCGGCTGCGGAGGGCGCCTGGAGGTGCGCGGCCCGGGCTGGGCCCCCAGGGGCAGTTCGGCCAACCGCTCGCCTCCCACCTCCGCTGCGACCCCTCACTGCCCCGCACGCCCACCTCAGGGATCCGCCCGGATCGCCACCTCACCCCCGCCCCAGCGCCTCGCGTGAGGGCGGCGAGGTGGAGAGGCGGATAGTAATTAACATGTCGTGGGGCGGCCGTTGCCGCATTGCTAAGAATAAGCCCCGCCGGAGAGCCCGAGCTGAGCGCGGCGAGCCAGACCCACTGGGGGCTAATCCACCCGCTTGGGGAATTCCAGAGGAAGTGGCTCTAGACCGGCCCCTGCAGCCCTGCTTCCCTGCCCTTCCCGGGCGTGGATGGAGTTGAGCAGCCTGGGAGACAGACCCTGGCGCTAGCCTGAGCGACTGACAGTTGAACCCAGCCGGAGGCGGTCGCTGTGAAATTTGCGTGTGGTCATACAAATGCCTCATAAGAGCACGCCGTCATCCCTATAGCCATCCCAGACAGAGTCCGCCTTTCCCGCAATTTAGTGGAAGCTGGACAGGGATGGGGGGTCCGGGGGTACTTAACATAGTGCGCCTCTGGCCACCTCGGGTTGCCTGACTTCCGGTGAGCACATGTTTATCGAGATGTTACAAACAGTGTTGTTTAGGCACTTTGAACTGGATTCGGTTTCCTTTTGAGGCCACTTCACAGGCTCCATTTCTCCATTAACCAAGCGCAGAATTCCTCTTTGGCTGCTCATAGAAGTGTAATACGGGTAGAGCCCGCGACATTTCTTTCATCTGAGTCTGTACGTTATGGTGGAGAGTCATTTAAAACTCCGTTTTAATAACTGTCTTCTTTGTTTACTTAACTGAAAGTCAGCAAACATCCACTGGTACCTACAGTCATTTTGTTGTAGTATTTTCAGATACGGGGACTTGTGATGCACTAAAAAAAAAAATGTCTCCTTTCTGTACCCATCCTGGAAAGAACTGGCATTGTACTATAATTTTAAATATTTATTTTTTCAGTATTGGCATAAAGGATGTTTCCATTGTGAAGTCTGCAAGATGGCTCTGAACATGAACAACTACAAAGGCTATGAAAAGAAGCCCTATTGTAATGCGTAAGTATTGTCAACATAGTGTGCCAGGTGTGGCACAGCAGCAGAATATGGAAGTGAGTGGATTTGCCTGTTCTGAAGAATTGACTTGCTGTGTCACCCAGGTGTGGCAGTGGCCAATTACCTGTTTATGCCCCATACTTTGGGGCCATGTAGTTTGTTGAAGTTCATTGCATTTATGTCTTTCTAACGTGCAGGGTGATTTGTGTGTGTCTTCAACCAGAAGGTTGGTTCTTGAGGTTCACAGTGTTGCAGACTTAGGGACATTTGTTAGAAGCTGCAGAACTTACACACTGAGAACACCTGGGCTCTGAAATGCATGTCAGATAGATTGGCATTTTATTCATATGTCAGTTTCCATTTTTATCATATGTTGCCATACTGCATTTTCTGCCCGAACCTCGTTGCTTAGAGAAAGGAGTCTCGCTCCTTTGGCTTTAGCTGAGACCGCTCCAGAGATGCTGGAGCTTAATAAAGGGAAGCAAAGAATTGAGACCTGGGTACTTCCAGCTGGTTAGTAGTAGATCTCTTGGTGGGGATTAAAGAAGGTAAGTTTTCTTTAGTAGGCTTTTCCATTGGCATGCTTCCAGCCTATAATACTAGCGATTAGGTAGCATTTATGCGGTGCTTACCATGTGCCAGGCCCTATTCTAAGCACTGTATGCATTACTGACTCATTTAATCATTACAGACCCTGTGACTTTGAGGAGTACTATTATTTTCCCCATTTGTCAGATGAAGAAATTGAGGCATTGAGAGGATAAGCCTCGGTAAGGGGCTCAGATCACTCCTAGAGCCTGCAAACTGTAAACATTGTTCGGTGCTTCCAAATGGCTACCTTGCCGCCCTCGGCATGTTTCTCCACTCTTTGAGCATCCCTCCACCCAGATTATTTTCAGCGGTGGGCTCTTGGCACTGACCGCTGAGCTGCCTTCTTCCTGGTTTCCTTGTGGGGGCTTCTCCAGCCTGGAGGCGGCAGAGGATCCCTCGCCTTCTGGCTGGAGCATTGCCAGAGATTCCAAACATTCCAAACATCCCTGGAGTTTTGGAAACAGGTTTATTCCAAACATCCCTGGAGTTTTGGAAACAGGTTTATTCAGGTCTCCTGGAGATGGAGGGCCCATGGTTAATTCATGCTTCACTCATGGGAGTGAGTTTTCATAGACGGTGAATTTTTGGTAAACGAATGTAATGTGCTCATACCTCTCTGATGAATAACCTAAAAAAAAAAAAATCTCTTTGTATTTCCTTCGGTCCTAGCTTAGTGCTTACAAATACACCGGAAACTTTTCAAGAAATCAGAAAATGGTGGCATTGAACAGAATTCATGATTTGGATAAGTGAAGTCCACAGGTAGCCCCAAACCATTGATGTTTTCAGCTCTCCTGTATCATGCCTCTTACTAGAATAACATGAAGCAATAAGTGAGATCCCAGTGTCGTGGTCGTCTGCTTCTCTTAAAGAGAGGTGTAGTGAGCTGGTTAAAGATCAAAGGTAGGTAGCTGTCCCTAGAAGGGAAAGGGCCCTGACAACCCATAAGCAGGATGATTGTTCTTCGGTTAAAGGAAAGTGAACCATTCTTCCCGTAACTCTTCTAGCCTGTGGCCTGATTCCATCAGGCTTCATGGGCCACATCAGGATTCTTTATAGCTTCACAGCCTGAAGTTTAACTGGGTTTTACCAATGCCTTTGGGTGGTTCTGGAGGAATTGGGAGGGGAAGAGGAAAGACAGGAAGAGGAAAGACAGGAAAAAGAAAAGGAGAAGACAGCAACAAATATATATGTATATGTGTATACGTATGCATAATGTGTTTATGTGTATGTATATATACACACACACATAAACATATATGTGTATATATACACACACACACACAAGACACACACATATAGATAAAGCATTGAATGAGGGAGAAAAAGAGATGATAAAAATAAAAGGACAGAAAAAAGAAGTGTAACTGAAGTGGAGTCTTTGATTGCATCAGGCCACTTGAAAGTTCAATGCTTACTGCTGAGTTTCAGTTCACTCCAGTTAAAAAAGAATATCAGATTCTGCAGCAAGTCATGGACGGCTGGTTGGCCCTCTGACTTCGTAGTGAACTAGTGCCCAGAACTGTTGAGATTTGGACCCCAAAACAAAAAAACCTCTGTTTGTAGATGAGAAACATCCTGCTATGTTGTTTCATAGGTCTGAGTCTTATTTTTTAATACTTTCGTTATATCTAAAGGGAATGCTTACAGGTTTTCTCTCTAAAATTTCTTATATGATTCTAGTGCTTTGTTATTAGGTTTAAGTAGAGTTTTGGGAGTAGCATCTCAGATTTTTTTTGCTGAATGTTGAACCTGGTAGTCCACTTTATGGAGCAGAGAGACAAGGTAAGACAGAAATCCATCTTTAGTGGGTGAATGGGTAGAATCGATGGTTTAAATGTTTGATTTAGCTTTACGTTCATGTCACAGCTTGATACGCTGTCTCCCAGAAAACGAGCCTAGCAAAGTTGCAGGTTCTGTCTGCTGTAAAGGTTCCATGCTGGAAGGCCCCTATTCTCCACCCTTAGTTTTCCAAGGGCACAGGCTGGCATGTAAATTCACTGGTCAGCGTGGATTGCCCTTTGGGGATCCTGATGCCTCTGCTCTAAATCAGGTGGTGTGTGTCAATCAGCTGTTCCCTGTGATCTTGGCCAGAAGGGCTGCCATAATTTCTCTGGGCCAGTGGTGGAAAATTGATTCTCTGAAGTATACTGCAACTGAAAAATGAAACATTCTGTCCATATAAGGTAATATTTTATCTGCCCCTAGTTTGGCTCAGGAGTGAATACACATACATGCTTATTAAATGAAAACGACTATTCTTCCCCCACTGCAACTTTTTATTATGAAAATTTTCATATACGAAATGGTTAAAAGAATAATGCAATGAACGTCTGTATATCCTCCACTGAGATGTAACTCTTATTAACATTTTGCAGTATTTGCTTTATGTTTTTATCTAGTATATGTACAGATATATTTATTATTTTTGGACCATTTGTTAGTTTCAGGCATCCAGGTATTTCATTCTTAAAAAGGACCTTATGCACGTACTAAGAATAAGGGTATTTTTTTTAAAGAATCACAGAGCCAATATCACGCTTCAGAAAGTTAACAAAAATTTCACAATAACTTCTAAAATCTGGTCCATATTCACGTCTCCTCATTGTCCTAAGGATGTCTTTTATAGCTTTTTTTAAAAAAAATCCAGGATCCAATTAAGGTTCATACTTTACATTCAGTTGTTACGAAAATGGCAACTTCTGATTATTGGAGATTCAATATCAGTTCTTTAATTTCTGCTGTCATTTCTGTTGTTTTACATAACCTCTTAGAGCTTTCAGGAAGAGTATTTAAGTAGCATTTCTTGTAAAAATAACATGTAATTAACTTAAGAAACTTTAAAATAAATATTAAAATATGGTGAAAATATCTGAAAGCACAAGCAGACATTTAGGATTGTTTTAAGAAAGCATAAAAGCTTTTTATTTTAATTGATACCCAGGGGCACTTTTTTTTAATGGAATGAAGTAGTGAGTATTTTCTTCGGTCTAAATATGTTGCTTGTTTATATTCTTGTGTGTTTAGAGAAGAAACAAGTTTCCTGTTTGACTTCATGCAAAGGAGAACATGTATAAAATATAATTTACCTAATATTTAAATTTTGATCTTTTGATAGAATGATCAAGGTATATAGTACACGCTAGATGTAAGATTAGGTATAATACACATTTAGTTCCTAATGCATCAGTGTACCCTACTAAAACATTTAAAAACAAACTGATCTACTTGAGGACATGCCATGTTTTCATAAGCCTTTACGTTTCATCAGCAGGCAGTGGATTCTTTTGCACGTTCAGGATTTTTTTCCCATCGTGGAACTTGCAAAGAAAAGAGGACTTGGCAATATTTTTATTGCTAAGAGGTGCTGGGAAAATAACACTAGCTGATTAGACAAAAAACGGCTCATATATTTGTATGTGAGTTGGTATGCCAAGTTAAACGATAAATGTATTGCTACCCAGCAAGCCCCACAAAGAATATAAACCCTAAAGGCCATTTGTCAAATAAATAATTTAACTTACTGTAGGTGTCACAGTTGCATTTATTATGTGTTTGCAGAAAATACATCAGTTCTTAAAGTATTCTGAGCAGTATCATCACTTAGAAATAGCAGTGCCAATGACTGGCCAGTTAACGTACTGTCGCCAAACATCACGTTATTTTAAGTCAGGGGAAGGATCAGTTTATGATGCAGTCGCTTCGCGGAGCCTTGCCAGTAATTTCCCCAAATCGTCACTTTTGCAGAGATTTTTTTGGGGGGGCTGAACATTTGTCCTGAGCTGCTCACGTTAAATATCCCTTGTATCTGTGTCAAATGTATCTTCAGTTAGGGGGCTGAAAGAACACAAGTGTCTGTGCTGTAAATACGTTTAGTTATCCTTCCAAAGACACTTCCTTCTCAACAGATAGTTTCGCTTAACGTAATTTTGGATCAATTTAAAAATAAACCAGCAGGAGCCATGCTCCGTGTTTACTTTCGCTCTGCCTGTGAGAGCGTTCCGTTTTGTAAATATGTATGGACTGTCTACAGCCTGGAAGATGCCGGGCAAGGTGCTCCTGGTATGAGCCACTCAGAACGGGCAGCTCTGTTCAGCCTGCCTGCCTTGAGGGGGATTGTCTAGGCCAGCCCCCCAGTAGCTCTCACTTACCATTTCTCTGTTGGTGACTCGCCACAAGTGCCTTTACTAAGGGGTACTCAGAGGACATGGAAGGGAATTAAATTTAAACCCGAGATATTTTCCACCTCATATTTCCCTATCTCTGCTGAGGCCTCCCAAACCTGGTTCCGTAACACTCCAAGGACTTGAGTTATCTCAAGGAGACTTAGGAAATTCTTGCTATTACGTTAGCTTTAATTACTTAAGAACTTTTCATGAAAGGCACAGTAGGGTGATTGGAGATTTGAAGCAAGACAGAACTGGATTCGAATCCTGGCTCCGTCACGGTCTACTGAACGAGTCTCTTGATCACTGAGCTTTGGCTTTTTCATCTGTAAAATGGGAATAGTAATGCTTAACCCGCAGGGCCGTGTGAGGATGAATGAGACAGGGCATGTCAAGGTTCCAGCCCAGTTTCTGGCACATAACAGACCTTCAGGAAACTGTAGTGTTCTTATTTCTTTGGCGGTACTTTTTTGAGGAGTGAAGGAAGAAAAGGAGGGTAGAAGGCAGAAGAAGAAGTTCCTCAATATCCAGGAATGATTGGTTTCAGGACCGTCCCTCGGGTACCAAAATCAGAGGCTGCTCAAGTCCACGGTCGGCCCACTCCGCATCCGTGGTTCCGCATCCTCGGATTCAAGCAACCAGGCATCGGGTTGTGCTGTAGTATTTATTGAAAAAAATCCGTGCATCACAGTTCAAACCCATGTTGTTCAAGGGTCAACTATATATCAAAGAAATGACAGTCATGCCTATTAAAAGGTTTATACCAGTATTTTTCACACTATGGGTTGCCACCCATTCGAGGGTTGTATCTAGAACTTAAAGAAAAAGAGAGACAGAAAGAAGAGAGACAATATCAGAATGGGTTTGAGTAGTGGGAAGAGTATTGTTTTGGCAAATGTTCTTTTCCTAGTTATATGTGTAATGTGTGTACTGCATCATGATGTAAAACATATTTTTGCTGGAAGATATGGTCAAAAAAAGTTTGAGAAACACTAGCTTCGTTCCGTATTCTTTTTTTTTTTTTTTTTTTTTTTTTGCGGTACGCAGGCCTGTCACTGTTGTGGCCTCTCCCGTTGCAGAGCACAGGCTCCGGACGCGCAGGCTCAGTGGGCACGGCTCACAGGCCCAGCCGCTCCGCGGCATGTGGAATCCTCCCGGACCGGGGCACGAACCCGTGTCCCCTGCATCGGCAGGCGGACTCTCAACCACTGTGCCACCAGGGAAGCCCCAGTTCCGTATTCTTTTTTTTTTTTTTTTTGCTGTACGCGGGCCTCTCACTGTTGCGGCCTCTCCCGCTGCGGAGCACAGGCTCCGGACGCGCAGGCTCAGCGGCCATGGCTCACGGGCCCAGCCGCTCCGCGGCACGTGGGATCCCCCCAGACCGGGGCACGAACCCGCGTACCCTGCATCGGCAGGCGGACCCTCAACCACTGCGCCACCAGGGAAGCCCCAGTTCCGTATTCTTAATGCCCCACACATCACAGAGCATTGGAAGCTGCCAGCGTGTACAACGCTATGCTGAAAGTCCATGAATTCAGACAGCCACTGCTTTCACTCTCTCTGTTTGTGCCAGCCACACCCTAACCCACGCCAGTCGTACCTCAGGACTCAGCTCATCCCTCAGAGCCCTCACCATCCTATGAAGGAACAACGAGCCTACCTGTCTGCACCCTCTTCCAGTGTAGGGTGGCTCTGAGGGCATCTGTCTTGCTCACCCCGTCTCCGCAGAGCCTGGCAGTCAGCGCTCAATAGAGATTAGCCATGTCAGGGAATGTGATGGTTATGCTGCAGCTCAGAGTGTGGTCCCTGCCTCCCCTCCCCGCCCCCCCAGTTCAGGATGTGGTCCAGCTGAGTTCCTTCTGAGGCTGGGCATCTAGAGGAGCTGGCTTGAGAATAGGCCTTGCGGAACCTGAATGGTGGTCTGGGGGCCGAGCTTCACCAGGTCTGAATACCAAGGGGTAAAGTCTTCCCACCAAAGGAGGCTCACCTTTGCCAATCCAGAGTGAATGTGGTGGGCTTCCCTGGTGGTGCAGTGTTTAAGAATCCGCTTGCAAATGCAGGAGACACGGGTTTGAGCCCTGGTCCGGGAAGATCCCACATGCCGTGGAGCAACTAAGCCCGTGTGCCACAACTACTGAGCCTGCGCTCTAGAGCCCGCGAACCACAACTGCTGAGCCTGTGTGCCACAGCTACTGAAGCCCGCACGCCTAGAACCTGTGCTCCACAACAAGAGAAGCCACCACAATGAGAAGCCTGCGCGCTGCAACGAAGAGTAGCCCCCGCTCGCCGCAACTAGAGAAAGCCTGTGTGCAGCAACAAAGACCCAACACAGCCAATAAATAAATAAATAAATACAAACAAAGTGAACGTGGTGGAATTTCCTTTCACTGCTTACAGGCTTGGTTTCAAAATAGGATGCCTTTGTAAAAGATTCTTTATGGATGCTCGTTTAGCTTCTTTTGAGTTTAATTGTAATCTGTAAAATGGGATAATTTCTACCTAAGAGGAACTTTATAGAAATGAAAAGGGGAAAATATTAGTAAGCCTCAGCACATCAAATGACACCTATTAGTACCCAGATGTTAGTCCCCTCCCTTATTTATAATAAATTGAAAGCTGTTGTCTCATATCTCCCCCTTAAAGAGAGGAGAAAATGTTACAGGCAACCGTTTCTATGGGATGATGTTGTGACATGTGGGGTTTCTAGTTTGCGTCAGTTATAATCTGCCTCATCTGACTTCTTGGTTTACGTACTGCCTAGAAAAAGTTAGACCTTTTGCACACAGATCTGATGTGGGAGGATGACAGTTGTTTTTTGTTTTTTTGAAACTGGATGATTGAAAGTGAGGGAAGGAGACGCTTTATTTGAACCAAATAAAAAGGTTCCAGTGTATATGCAAAATGATCTGATTCTCAGCTACCGAATTGAGCCATTGATGACATCGAATGAATTTTAGTATCCTTTGAAATTGTAGAAGACCGTATTTACAAATCATGTCCTGAGTTCTGCCGCATTTGAAAATGTTTCCGTCTCTTTATGATGATCTGTCTGTTACAGAGTGATGTCAGATTAGAAAACATTTGGAGATGAAGCACAGCAATATCTCCTAAATTATGGTGAGATGCAAGGTTAATGCAAGATACAGATGTGTGTGCTTAAAAGGGTATTGATTATGTGTCAGGGGCGTGTGTAAGAGTGCATTTTGGTATGTCTTCTTTAAACGTTTTCAGATGCGTGCTTTGAAGGATGAGTGGTTCCTGGGAATGTCAGGAGTGAGAGAGAAGCAGACATACCCACACACGACACCCTTGTCCTCCAGAGCTTCAGGACCCCCTCAAAGCTCCGTCTCCAGAGGAACGGGAAGTCGAATTTCTTTTCTTTTCCTTTCTGTTTCGTTCTCCTCTAGTCAGCATTGTTAGGAAGAGCTAGGCTTTTTGCAGTGTGGGAAGTGGGAGCTAGAATAATATTTATGAGCTAAGTGCCCAGAACATTTTAAGGACTTGGTAGAAGGATGATTATTGATTCTAAAGTTCTGCTAATGAATCAAACTGTTCCACAGCCTCTCTCGTCAAACCTAGACGTAGGGCACGCACAGAAACAGAAAACAGGAAATTGTGGGAAGGACCAGGTTTGAATGGCAAGGATTGTTTATTCCAGCACTGGAAGCCCGGCATTAATTTTATCTGTGGTCAGCTGTGTGTTTTTCTCAGTGGAGTCCTTGAGGGGGTCACGTTTGTGTTCAGCTTCTGTTTACTTTTCTACACTCTGTCGACTCATTCCCGTCAAATCCTAGGAGGAACTAGAAGAAAACTTAGTTCGACGTGTGTACTTTTGAATAGCCTCAGACCTATTTGTAGACCGGTGGCCTGGTATACTTCTGCTTCAGCTCGGCAG
The DNA here is from genome assembly GCF_003676395.1 of Aethalodelphis obliquidens. Classification (NCBI taxonomy): domain Eukaryota; kingdom Metazoa; phylum Chordata; class Mammalia; order Artiodactyla; family Delphinidae; genus Aethalodelphis; species Aethalodelphis obliquidens. The sequence continues at coordinate 13,072,371 of NW_020837967.1, read as the reverse complement.
TCTAAAAAGTCATTTAGACAGAAATCCTTGATGGGCTCCTCTGATGCTCGTTATCAGTCCAGAGCAGGCGCCGGTCAACCACACAGAGAGCACGGAGGCGTGGAATGGCTGTGGGCAGCCTAGGGCCAGAGATGTGAGATGTGGAGTTCAATGGTTGCCCGCCAACATTGAATTCCGCCTTGAAATCTGACTTCATTATCTGTTGTTGCATCAAGAGTGTGAACTCCACCAAATTCAGGCAGCGCACGGGAGCATCAAGAATAGTGCAGGACATGTATACAATGGAATATTACTCAGCCAATAGAAAGAAATGAAGCTGAGTTATTTGTAGTGAAGTGGATGGACCTAGAGGCTGTCACATAGAGTGAAGTAAGTCAGAAAGAGAAAAATAAATACTATATGCTAGCACATATATATGGAATCTAAAAAAAAAAGAAAGGTTCTGAAGAACCTGGGGCAGGACAGGAATAGACGCAGACGTAGAGAATGGACTTGAGGATACGGGGAGGGGGAAGGGTAAGCTGGGACAAAGTGAGAGTGGCATGGACTTATATACACTACCAAATATAAAATAGCTAGTGGGAAGCAGCTGCATAGCACAGGGAGCTCAGCTCAGTGCTTTGTGACCACCTAGAGGGGTGGGATAGGGAGGGTGGGAGGGAGACGCAAGAGGGAGGAGATAATGGGGATATATGTTTATGTATAGCTGATTCACTTTGTTGTAAAGCAGAAACTAACACACCATTGTAAAGCAATTATACTCTAATAAAGGTGTTAAAAAAAAAAGGAACGGTGCAGTAAACGCACACATCAGTACAGAAAGACATATAAACAGATGTATGTGTATTCATTTATTTTCTTTATTTTTTTGGCTGCATCGGGTCTTAGTTGCAGCATGTGGGATCTTTCATTGCATTGTGGGCTCGTCATTGCAGCGTGCAGAATTCTCTCTCGTTGTGGCGTGCGGGTTTTCTCTCTCTAGGTGTGGCACACGGGCTCCAGGGCGCGTGGGCTCTGTAGTTTGCGGCATGCGGGCTCTAGTTGAGGTGGGTGAGCTCGGTAGTTGTGGCACTCGGGCTTAGTTGCCCAGCGGCATGTGGGATCTTAGTTCCCCGACCAGGGATCGAACCCGTGTCCCCTGCATTGGAAGGTGGATTCTTTATCACTGGACCACCAGTGAGGTCCCCAGATGTATTTTTGACGGTCTGTTTGGATGCCTGCCCCATCTCCTCCTGGCTGCTCTTCCGACCACCCACCCAGAGCCCTGTGTATCTCTGTCATCTTCTAGACGTCCTTGTCCTCCTTCCCCATCCCCACGTGTTCATTCCCTCTGTCCTCACCCTGCTTCCGGCTCTCCTCCTGTTTGCCCAGTGATCTGACCATCATCCCCTACCTGGTCTCCCTCTTCTAGTCTTTGTCTTTGTGAATGCTTTTCCTGCCACTGCAGTTTGTCTTTTGAAACCACAGTTCTGGTCATATTATTCCCTTAGGCACACACCTCTGATGGCTCCCCACTGCCTACAGAAGAAAAAGATTGGGTTTCTGATAGATACTCAGGGCTTTTCATACTTTATCCACTTCCTTTCACCCTCCTCTCCAGCCACACTGGACTGCCAGCTCTGATGCCTTCATCAGGTTTCCTAACCGAAGTCTCAGTAGCCTCACTTGTAAAATGGGTATCATAATAGACTCTGCCTCATAGGATTAAGGATTCATTGGAATGTCAAAATAATAACTGTAGTCACCGTAAGGAGGTAATAAAAGTTAGATAGGATATTCATTGTTGTTAAACTTGACACAGTGACTTCACTCTTTCCTTACACTGTTCTTAAGCCATCCTATCCTCCTTTGTTTTAAAATTGCTTCATCTTTAAGGCACACAGCCATGACAACCTTTGTGAAGCCGTTCTGAATCTCTCAGTCAATGACTGGACTCTTTCTCTGTGCGCCCATTGTAGTTTTTATATTTCAGTTATATCACTTCATCAAAAAGCCTGCCTTGTACTAGAACTGTGTTTGTCTTCCCATTCAAGGTGGTTTCCTGCTGAGATTGGACCATGGAAGTTCTTCTTAGCCTGAGGTTGGAGCTGGGTTGAGGGTGGGGAAGTCAAGTCAGCTGAGCTTTGCTTCTAAAGGGATCATTTCTGGCTTGTGTTTCAGGAATTGAGAATGGGGGTTGCAGTGCTGCAGTGCAGTTCTGACACTAACCACACCATGAGTGAAGGGTGCAGTCCCCAACAAAACAGCCCTTGTTTCAGATACCGCTGCAAGTTCAGGTGTCCCCAGGACAACCACAGTTCTGACCAACTAGCTACAGATTTGGGGAGGGGGTCCCACAACCCCTTCGGATTTGACAGTTTCCTAGAACGGCTCACAGAACTCAGGAAAGTCCTATACTTAAGATTATTGTTTTATCATACAGGACATAAGGCAGGACCAGTCAAGTGAGGAGACACGTAGGACCAGGTCTGGGAGGGTCCTGGACATGGAGCTTCCCTGCCCTCACCCTGTGGAATCAGGAGGGGTCTGTCTCTCTCCCTCCCAGCACGTCCATGCAGTCACAAACCAGGAACCTCCGCCAAATCTGGAGCTTTGGCGTCCAGAGTTTTTAGTGGGGTTTCGTTGTGCAGGTGTGATGACTCTGAGATTATTCAGACTCCATCCCCTCTCCCCTCCCTAGAGGAGGTCCACTTGCCTCACCGGACTCGAAGCTCCAACCCTCTAATCCCAGGATTTCTGGAGTGGCCAGCCCCACCCTGAGCATCTTGTTAGCACAACTCAGTTATGGACCCTGGGGCTCATGAATATCAAAGATATTTCCAGTTACTAGGGAAATTCCAACTATTTAGAGTATGTTGCAGGAACCGGGGACTAAAGCTAGTCAAATTCATGATTATACAACAGGCTTGCTTCTCACCGTCCTCTTCAGATGTCTTGTTTGCATCGTCGAGACAGCGCCTCCCTTTCGTATCATGAACCTTCCTATCCCATTATGACAAGAATGACCATCTAAACCCACCATGTCTACGTTGTCAATCAGTAGAAGTTGGGTGAGACATATAAGTGGTTGACAGCCTGCACACAGGAGGTGGGTGGGAGGACCTATTTATGGAAGGATCCTTGATGTAACTCTCTAGATTGCTTTCTGTTTAAATAAGCAAGTCTCCCCTATCAGCAGATTACATTCTTGAGGGCAGGAACGGTCCCAATCACCTTTGTACACCTTGGCACCTACCATGTGCTTGGTGAGTGTCCCCCCCATAGAGCCCACTGCCCAGCAGCTCTCTTGGGGGTGCAGCGAGCACCTTTGGCTGGCCAAGCTGTACAGCTCAGCCTCAGGCATCCCTCACTGAGAGAGCAGACTCAACAGGAAGGAACAGACTTTCTTTCTGTTCCTCCACTGGTGATCCCAGTGGAGCTGGCCGTGCTTGGGCTGACAATACGCATGAACGATAGCTACCACTTCCTCTGATAAGTGAAATATTGACATTTATAGCTAGATTATGGGTCACTGACATGCAGCCAAACAAAAGATGACAAGAGCAATGTTGTCTACGGAGGGCGTAGGTAAAATCACTTTGTTACAACTGTGTTTCCAAAAGTCTCGGGACAAACGCCTGTGTTTTAGACATCAGGCCATGTCGCCATTCACTTGCCTATCCATATATTTTTTTCCCAGAAATAAGTATGATTTATTTATTTCCTGAAACAAATGTAATCAGGGATTAATGCATTAATCCCTGAGAAGTGAAAAGTCTTTACATTCTCTTCCGGAAGAATTTAATTTTCTTTAGTGACTTCCTTCAATCCTGTCTTTTCTCCCAGATTTCCAGAACTTCAAAACCAACTCAGCAGGATCTGTGCTTCCTCCTCCTACCTTCCCCATCCCCCGTGCCAGAGTGAGCGTGCGCTCTCTCTCACTGCGCTGAAGTCTTCTCTGTTGTCACTGACGTAGTTTTCTGATTTTCTTTTTAAAAAAATTAATTAATTAATTTATTGTTGGCTGTGTTGGGTCTTCGTTGCTGTGCGCGGGCCTTCTCCAGTTGCGGTGAGCAGGGGCTACTCTTCGTTGCGGTGCACAGGCTTCTCATCGTGGTCGCTTCCCCCGTTGCAGAGCACAGGCTCTAGGCGCGCGGGCCCCCGTAGTTGTGGCACACGGGCTCAATAGTTGTGGCTCGTGGGCTCTAGAGCGCAGGCTCAGTAGTTGTGGCGCACGGGCTTAGTTGCTCTGTGGCATATGGGATCTTCCCGGACCAGGGCTCGAACCCGTGTTCCCTGCATTGGCAGGTGGATTCTTAACCACTGCGCCACCAGGGAGGTCCCTGATTTTCTTAACATTAAGTCAGATTCTATTTTAAAATGTCTAGACGCTTAAGGCACATAATAATTAAGGGTTATTCCTGTCAGGAATAGAAACACCGTATTAGAACAGTTCTTCCTCAGAGGCTGCTAAACAAGGAAAATCCTATTTAGAGGGTTTGCCTCTGTGATCTTTATCTTTTATATGGTAGTTACGTAATGTCAGGTTTAATTGGCCAGGAGTGCGGAAGCCGGTTTATTTGTGTGCCTCTTGTGTCATATGTACCCGAGGGGCTGAACGGTCAGTGAAAGTACCTATAATTTGTACATGGGGGCTGCTGGCCAGGAAGTGTCCTGTATAATGGCAGTTTGATAGATGCTGAAAGAAAAGCAGTTTGTTTTCTCTTTCTGCGGTGATGGGTATGTGAGAGCCACTGAATAAACATGTGTGGGTTGGCTTTAAAAGCACATTTATGCTGAACAGGATACAGCCGTCCTTTATTTGATAGTAAGCCTCTTAGTGCTGGCATCTTTCTCTGGTGCAGACTGGTGGGTCAGGAGAGGGTGCTACTCGGGATTTAAAAATTAATTCCCTAAGAGAAAACAGGCGGTAACATAAAAGAGGGACCCGAGTGTACAAACTCTTGGGGGTAAGATAGGCTCAAGGATGTACTGTACAACATGAGGGATATAGCTAATATTTTGTGGTAAGTGTAAATGGAAAATAACCTTTACAAATTGTATACAAATAAAAAATTGAAAAGAAGAGGAAAGGTTAGCAATCATTTTGAAGAGGTAGCACAGCACCTCTTCAAGTTACTTCAGCATTACTCTTCAGCATTACTTCAAGAGAGTAATGACTCTGGAGCCAGATGGCCTAACGTCAGATCCCAACCCTGCCATTCACTAGCTGGGGAGAGTTACTCAAGCGTTCTTTGTCACAGTTTCCTCATCTGTCCTTATCTGTAAATCGGAGGCAGTGATAGTAGAGCTCATTATTTATAGAGAATTCAGCACAGCATCTTGTACCTACAAGTTCTCAGTATGTAGAAACTATTGTTTTTTTTCTTTCCATGTCTCTTCAGATAAAACTTTGCCTACATTTGTGACTTATTTCTAGAATCAAACACATCCAGATCTGTGTTGCGTTACCCACTCACCATGTCCAAATGTCTTTCTACTTTGACCAAGAGGGGAGGGACGGGGAAAGCTCCAGTGAGAAGATGGTGCTGGGATGCTATGTACGGTGTTCACTCTAAGGGCAGACTCTGTAGAAGTTAAATTTACACTTTGGTGACACCCCCTTGCCTTGTATTCTGTTTGAGGATAAAGAATCTGTATTCAGTGTTTATTACTGTTGCTTTAGGTTTTCTGGGGGGGTTTTCATCTAAAGAATGTAAACATGGGGCCTCACAGTAAGCTTGGGTAATTCAACTAAACAAATATTTGTGGAACTCAGATCAAATGCAAGGCAATCATATACAAAATTCTGAGGGATGTAAAGACAACTATGAAACAGTTTTCACTCTTGACAATAAAGTCTGTTGAACAAGATAAAGAGAAAAAAAAAAAAAAAGAAGTACCTGAGTGGAGGATGGAGGAAGGATCAAGTAATCCTCAGAAGATACCAGCAGCGGAATATTGATGGTCTCGCCCATCTGTACCGAAGCATAGACACTAACGATGGTTCATAGGGTCCAGAGATACGCCCGGTGTGTGGTGGGGACAGGACAGGCTGATCAGTAAACCCTGCTGGCGGAGAGGCTTTGCGGTGCTAAAGAAGAAACAGATCTCATAGGCGAGTCCATGTATAGAAGGAAAGAAACCAGAAGGGGAACAAGTGATGGAGAACATTTGGAAGAGGATGAAAATGAAGGAGAAACCAACTCAGGGCAGACCGGGGCCACATACATGGATGGAAAAGATAACTAGTGGTTTCTCCACATACTTACACTGTGGCACAGAGGCTGGATGCCGTATAAAGGGAGGCTTTACTGAGACAGCGGCTGAAAGTTTAAAAGAGAATGTCAGTTGATTTTTCTCTTTGCTTTTGTATACAGTTCCATTGTTTTCAAGCTGCTTCGGACTGAACATGGAAAATGAGGAAGCGTGGGTTGGAGATGCAGTGGTTGTGAGGATTTTAGAGCAAGTAGCCTCACTACCTTGAAGTTCATCGGAGTGGAAGGGGGGATGGCTGGTCCCACCACATCCTAGACTTCAGGACACCTGTTCAGTGTGCGAGAAGCAAAGGGGGCATGTGTGTTCAGGGAGCCCCAGATTATGAGAAACTCTGTGAGGCAGGAGCCATGTATGAGTTCATTTCCACCTGTGTGTCCAGGGGCTGGAGCAGTCCTTGGCGTACAATCGGCCTTTCATAAATATTTACCGAATAAACGAAAAAAGGAATAAAAAGAAAGGGGCCTCCATGAGGTAGAAGACTTTGAAACGTAAAGTTCTGATAGAAAACATGTTAATTATTCCAGTGAGGGAGAAAATGAGGCATACCTCTTAAGACAAAAACTGAAAGACAAAGAAACAGCCTAGGGCACCACCCCCTGGAGCCTTCCGAGCTCAGATTAGTAGGACACACAGTTTAAAGGATGGGAAACTGAGAAATCAAAAATGCATACACAGTAAGATTAGGGTCAGGAAAGCTAAAGGCCGACATGAGCCATGGCTTGTGAAAAATTCTCACGACCAAAGACTTTCGAAAGCACTTATGTTCCGAGATAAAAAGGTGAACTGAGGCTTGGGGAAGATGCTGGGATAATAAAAAAATGACACAGAAAAACGTAGAATTATTCGCTTCCTAGTTAGCTTTCCTCCTTTCAACGAAGAAGAAGATATTTAAAAGTAGAAAAGACCCATAAACATCATTAAGAAATTAAAGTAAAAGCCAGGAGGGTAAGGTTAGGAAGAAAACATCAAGGCATTCTTCATGCTAATAAAAGAAGTTGGAATCTCTAGACCCAGATGAATGGCATTGTTCGGTCCTGAGAAGGCCCTGTGGGCGAGCTCCTGGAACTGAAATCATGGTGCCCTGGCCCTTGATGACAAGAGAAGATGTGGTGGGAGAATTACGAGATGGACTCGGGTGCTCAGCTGCGTTAGTTACTTCCCCTGGCTTTGCCTCTGGTCCCTCATCTGTAAAATGATGTCTTGTCAGCCCATCTGCCAAATGAGGCTGTGCCTCAGTTGATGATAATAATACTTACTACCTCTTCTGGTTACTGTGAGGAATAAATCAGATAATTTGTGTAAACAGTTGACATAGTTGATACCATCTAAGCATCAGTTATACTCATTATTGCCTATTCTCTATGAGACATTATCTGCAAAAGAGAGCTTTGGGAGTTTTGGAGATGGAAAAATATCCCAAGTTTAGAAAGGGGAAGAAGAGACAGATTGTAGAAATTACAGCCTAATAAATTTGGCATTAACTCCTGCCAAAATCCTCATACAGACAAGTACAGAGATGGCTTGGGAGGATCAACATAAAAAGTCCTTACGGATTCCGTATTAGTTTGCTAGGCCTGCTGGACAGAGTACCACAGACGGGTGGCTTAAATAACAGGAATTTATTGTGTCACAGTTGTGGAGACTAGAAATCTGAGATCAGGCTGTCCACAGGATTGGTTTTTTGGGGGTGGAGGGGCGTGAGGGAAGGATCTGTGCTGGGGCGCTCTCCATGGCTTGTAGATGGCTATCTTCTCCTAGTGTCTCTTCACATCACCTTCCCTATGTGTCTCTGTCGAAATTTCTCCTTTTTACAAGGACAACGGTCGTATTGGATTAGGGCCCATCCAAATGACCGCACTTTAACTTGATTCCCTCTGTAAAGAATCTGTCTATACATAGGCCACACTCTGAGATCCTGGGGGTTAGGACTTCAACATGTCTTGTTTAAGGGGATTCAGCCCTTAACAGATTCACTAACAGAAGTCAAGCAAAGCAAAATTAGCCTTATTTTATTTTTTTGATGGTATAGAAGAAGGGAAATATATACACAGTGAACTTTGAGTTTTTTAAAAAAGTGTATTCAATACTCTTGATTTTCATAAATGATATCTATGGTGAGTGTGTTCCCCCTTCCTTCCATGCAGACACAGGGTTTAATCTGCATTTGAATTACTACACATTGGCCACAGTATCTGTTTCTTCATTTTTTTTTTTGCTTTTTTGGTTTGTTTTTTGTTTTGTTTTTTGTTTTTTGCGGTACGCGGGCCTCTCACTGTTGTGGCCTCTCCCGTTGCGGAGCACAGGCTTCAGACGCGCAGGCTCAGTGGCCGTGGCTCACGGGCCCAGCCACTCCGCGGCACGTGGGATCTTCCCAGACTGGGGCACGAACCCGTGTCCCCTGCATCGGCAGGCGGACCCCCAACCACTGCGCCACCAGGGAAGCCCTGTTTCTTCATTTGATGCTATATTTTCAAGACCTCACTCTTATCTTCAAGGTGTAGTCACCTTCTTCTCGTCCACCCAGGACCTTTACTTTGTGACATTGTGTGCTTCATAAGCTTGTGAAACAATTATGAAATTGTTCTCTGATGGATTGTTCCTGCTCACAGGAGAATGGCATTAAAATATTTATAGGGAAATGAATTTCAGTTTCCAGTGGAAAAGGCCAGAAGAAATATGGTTTAAAATTTCATAGAAAATGACCGTCCTTATCATTTTATTTTGAGAAAGGGGGGGGAATCTCCTGACTGTGACTTCATGTTTTAGTTCGTGTGAAAGATTCTCGTCTGGAGATCTATCATCGTAATGTTCCTACGCTTTAGGATTTATATTTCCATTTCAGAGTTTAATTATTAATTTGATCATGAAAGTTTCTCAGAAGGCTTCTCTTTCTTACAACTTCCTTTATTATTTTATTAAGTGATGAAGAATTTCATCTGTGTTTCAAGGGGTAGTGGAGTAGACTGACTTTTGTCACGTAGGCATTTAAGTGTAAGTGCTGGGCTCCTGAAAAATACGGGTCCAGGCCTGCAGGGCAGGTGGATCCTGTGATAAGGCTTGTGTGGGTCCTGCTTTGTTTTCAGTAGCCATGCTCTCTGCTTAACCTCTTCTCCCAGGTGAACTTTATTACCAGATAGAAATCTTATCCACCCAGTGAGTTCATGCGTATTTTGAAAAACAGCACTGCTCCTCTACCCTCGCCCCCTGACTTTGAAAACAAACCCCAAACACACTCCTTTTTCCTCCTCGTAATCAGATCTTAACTATCAATGCCTCCCAAGTCCTGTTGATGTTTCTGTCTTGAGTTAATTTTTTCGTAACTCTTTGGCTATTTATACGTGGCTGCTTTTTGCTCCACAAGATGCTGAACGGAAAGCTCTTAGGGCCTTAAAAAAAGGACCAAGCCACCTTTCTCCAGTTGTCCTAGTGTCATTTCTCCTCCCCTAAATAAAGGAATGACTCTAATTTTTTTTTTTTTCTTTACAGTTTCTACTGGTCCTTTCTGTTTTTACCACTTGACTGGCCAGAAATTTAGCCTTGATGTATGACGGACCTTTTTAATTTTTCTAAAAACCTTTGACCCCAAAGAGGATTTCTGGGCCTGGCCTGAGACCATAGTGCAGTGACCCATCTGGTTTTTGAGAGTCAGCAGAGGCAGGTGGCCTGGGGCCCATCCACCCCTGTCTGCATGTAGTGGGGTTAGTCTGTGCAGAGGGATTGATTGTGAGAGGAAGAAAAAAAGTGTTTATAAAGATCAAGGCACAGCTCTCCGTCACCGGGAGCATGAATGGCCACCTGACTTGCTTTTCCAAGTGTCTCTTGCCCAATCTCTCTCTTCTTTCTAGAACTGGGAAATGCTCTATCCATTCCACTGCTCTAGTCTTCTTTTCAAGTGTAGCAATTGTTTGAGTCTTAGCAATGCAGCGATTACCTGGGTTTTGAGTGTGAATTTTAAAGCTGAAGTGTTCAATTTTTATGGGCACAGTACTTATGGTTTCAAAAGCACTCTTTTCCAGACGTGTATTTTTCAAATTGGAATGCCTTTTCACATTATTTTAGATTTTCTGTAGGACTGAGATTTTGAACGAGAGGTTGAGAGGGAAATTACTTTTTTTTTTTCTGTCTGTTAGTTTTAAGCTTCAATTAAAAAAATCCTCATGGTGGGACTTCCCTGGTGGCGCGGTGGTTAAGAATCCACCTGCCAATGCAGGGGACACAGGTTCGATCCCTGGTCCAGGAAGATCCCATGTGCTGAGGAGCATGTGTGCCGCAACTACTGAGCCTGCACTCTAGAGCTTGTGAGTCACAACTACTGAGCCTGCGCACCATAACTACTGAAGCCCTCTTCTCTAGAGCCCGTGCTTCGCAACAAGAGAAGCCACTGCAACGAGAAGCCTGTGCACTGCAATGAAGAGCAGCCCCCGCTCGCCGGAACTAGAGAGAAGAGCCCGTGTACATCAATGAAGACCCAACGCAGCCAAAAAAAATAAAAAAATAAGTAACTAAAATAAAAAATAAAATTAAAAAAAATCCTCATGGTCAAAATCTGAAAGATATATTTTATGATATTGTTGAGGAAAATGCACATACATCGTCTCTTTAACATTCTGAATCGTGTTGAGAGTTGTGGTGGTTTTTTTATACTCTGCTTCATATTGTGAGTTTCTAAACATACAGGTGCTGTGCAGGCCCAGGAGTGCAGCAGACAGAGAGGAAAAGTTAACATTCAGCTCATTTACATTGTGACTCCCTTTCTAAGTTTGACTTTAGTGTTTGCTTTAAAGAGTATTTATTTTTCTGTATGGTATTAATAATATCAGGTATTCTCTTCTGAACTGGGGAATTGTTCTCTCCATTAAGTTAATTTTTAGCAAACATTTCTTAAAAACAGTGAAACATTTCTGAAAAACATGTCATGAATTGTTTTTTCCTGTTTTGCCTGTTCTCTTCTATGTGGCCTATTACACTGTGCACCATTTAACAAATATTATAAACGCAGTCCTGCGTCTTACTTTTACACTGTGAAGACTTGCATTTTATTTCTGTATATACGGTAGTCTGCCCTTATCTTGGGGCGTACGTTCCAGACCCCTAGTGGATGCCTGAAACCACCGAGAGTACTGAATGCTATGTATACGATGTTTTTTCCCCCTGTGTGTACATATCTGTGATAAAGTTTAATTTATAAATTAGGCACAGTAAGAGATTAACAATAATAACTAATAATAAAGTAGAACAGTTATAACAATACACTGTGATGAAAGTTATGTGAATGTGGTCTCAGAGTATCTCACTGTACAAATTTAATGCCTTTTTCATCTTAACTAAGCACCTACCACGCACTGTGGCTGTAACGTTTGCAGTTTGAGGTGCGACAGCAAAGCATGCAGATTTCTTTTTCCTTCTTCATGATTTCAGGGATAGATGATTTGTTCTTATCGTAGATTGTAGCAACCTCAACTTACAATTTTTTCCTTTCTTTATTAAGTCAAGGACTTTCACCTTTTTACTTACAGAAAGTACTTTATGGCTTCTCTTTGGCATATTCACATCACCAGAATCACTACTCTTGCACTTTGGGGACATTATTAAGTGAAATAAGGGTCACTTGAACACAAGCACTGTGACACCACGACAGGCGATCTGATACCCGAGAGGGCTACTAAGTGACTAATGGGTGGGATACGCCAGACAAAGGGATGATTCACATCCTGGCGGGTGAGACCAGGTGGCTCAAGATTTCATTACAGTACTCCGAATGGCGCGAAATTTAAAACTTATGAACTGTTTACTTCTGGAATTTTCCGTTTAATATTTTTGGACTGTGGTTGACCGTGGGTCACTGAAACTGTGGAAAGTGAAACCACGGATAAGGGAAGACTACAGTACTTTTATTTTGAGAAGTTAATTTGTAATTTATTAGCCTTTGTGACCTTGCTGTATGGTGTAGTCATTAAGAGCCCAAGTTTTGAAGTCGGACATTTCAGTTTGAGCTCTGGACCCAATCGAATATCACTTCATCTCTCCAACCTTAGTGTCCTTATCTGTAAAATGAGGATAATAATAGCAGCTACCTCCTGGAGTTGTTGGGAGATGTACATGAGACAATGCATGTAAAATGCCTGACCCATATATGTTAGCTATTACCATTACCAGTGTGCATGTATGAGATAGAAGGTGCATGGTGTGTGGTAACAATTTGGGACTAGCAGATTGGAGATGTGGGGTTCTAGGCCAGAGAAAATCCACAAAGGATGGAAAGGGGGGTTGAGACTAAGGAGAGTAAGACCTTGGTTCTAAGAACAAAAGGCAGGGTTACTTTTCTGTTGGATTATTCTATAATTCACATCGTTACAAGCAAGGAAATGGATACAGAGTTTATTATTATTATTTTTTGAATTCACTTTAGCAGAATAAATAGGAAAAGATTTGTAGTCCCTGGATTCCTGGACTAGAACTTGATGCATCTATCTCCTTATTCTCTCCAAACAGGAAGTTAAATTACCGTTCCGAGTTGAGTTTGCGTCTGGAACCAAATATGTTACCTGATCTACACTTGATCTACACTTGGCTAGGCCAGTTAAGTGTTTGGATGAAATGATACGCTTCTCTTTTTATTTTTGGAGTTTTCTGTTCTGGATTACTGTTGGATGTTTGTCGACGGTAGATTGCAGCTTGCAATCTAGAATCAGTTGGTCAGGGAAATCTAGTCCTTACATTTGAGCAAAACCTGGAGGAGGCCAGGGAGTGAGCAGAAGAGTAACATGATGTGTGACTGAGGTTTTTAACAGGATCGCTCTGGCTGTTGTGGAAACAATGTACTAATAGGCCCCCAAGTGCTTTTTTTTCGGTGTATATATGCCAAAGGGACAGTCACACATTGGGTGTCACCTTTAGTGTAAACAAGATTGTATTTTCTCATAAAAATGAACCCAGAGTTCTCATGGGGCTCCTGTCCTTAAGGGAGTTTTATCCCTGGAAGTTGCCAGGACACAAAGGTCCTAGGAAAGGGACAGAGCAGGGGTTTCCATCATTGTCGGTGACTAATTACTACTTTTGACTGAATCAGGGTGGATACTTGTGGGCATTGTTTTATGTGCAAAAATAGATCTTTTATTTCCCAAATGTACTGTAGGCCTAGATTGATCTAGATGGAACTTGGAAAAATCCTGTAGAATGATTGATTCTTGTTGATTTCCCTTCAGACGACCTCATTCCTTTCCTTGACCCCCCCCCCCCATTCCATCCTCCCCTTTCCTGCTCTTCCTTGTTGATGAGGGCTGAGGGCATTGCCCTAACAGACTGTATTTTTCTGAGTGGTGGTCATTACTTTCCCTTGGATCGGCTGAAAAATCATTCCTGTCACCTCTCTGGAATGTAGAGTTCCACCTTGGCATGCATGCGTTTGTTCTGCAGCTAGAGGTTGGCAGGGTTCTACTTCGTTTTCATTTTCTTGTACAATTAAGGCACCTAGGAAAACATTTGAAGAAAGTTTTCATTTTGTGGGCTCATAATAAATACCATAAAGTGATTTGCCAGTCTGTTGGCTTCAGTGGTGGTTTTTGTACAGAAGGTATGCAAACAGTGGTTACCAAAGAGTTTAATTGGGAGCACACCATGACTATCTTTTGAACCTTGGAAACACAGAAGTGGATTTACACAGATAATTGTTCTGAAGTTTTCACATCTCATTTTTATATTTGCCAAACACATCCCCACCAGTTTCGTTTCTTGGCAGTGCAAATGTTTGGAGACACGTTGTGTGTTCTCCAGCAGTCATGACTGACTTTTTCCCCACATACTGTAGTTGTACAAGTCTGTGGATGGAGCCAAACTGGGGGGATTCTTAGTCCATCATTTCAGTTTTAATTCCTTATAAAATATTAGTAGGAAGGCAAAGTTATTTTACATCAAAGTGACTTTTTTTGGGAAGTGGCAAATTAAACTTTATGGCCGCAGCTGTTCAGAGTGGAATTTGTAGGAAGTTAAAGAGAAGGGAATGCTTACAACACTGTGATTTAAATCCTTAGTTCAAGAAGGATGCAAGCTGTGAATAAACCAGGGTATTGAAATGTAGAAAAATATTTTTGTAAATATGTGTCTTAAAACCTAGGCCCTGTTGTTTCAGCCTGTCTTCCAAAAACAATGATGGCTCTGATTTTGCAATAGGAGTCTTTGTTTAGAGGTCAGTGTGACACACTGAAAAAGAAGCGTAACTTAGTAGGGAGGCTCCCTAACGGCGAGTACGGTCAGCCTTGCATGTCTGCGGGTTGCGACTCGGTGGATTCCATCAACCACCTCTCGTTGATGTTGAACGCCGCGGAAGCGGAACCCGCGGAAGCGGAACCCGCGGAAGCGGAACCCGCGGAAGCGGAACCCGCGCAATTGAGCACCCATGGATTTTGGTATTCACAGCAGGTGCTAGAACCTCCTTGGATACCGTGGGACGACTGTTTACTGGGTAAAGAATTTCAGAAGGAGCAGGACCTTTACCACATGTTGTTCCTTTTCCTGGAGTATCACCTTCCTCACCCCTACCCGCCGCCACATAACCTTGCTTAGTTGGTGCCTTTTTCTCCTTTAGCTCTCAACGCTTGACGGGGATGTCTTCTCTGATTTGGCTAGTCTCTCTACGGTACACTTTTATAGCCTTACCTAATTCTTCATAATTATTAAAATATATAATTATTATAATTATAGCCTTACATAATTTTTCATATTTGAATAATATACTTATTCTAGGAACTCCATGAGATTAGGGAGAGTTTCATTATTTTTTGTTATTATTGCATCATCACTGCCTACAAACAATGCTTGGCACAGGATAAATTTTGGCAGTTGATAGGTATTTGTTTGATGAAGAAATCCATGATTGATTGAATGTGGGTGGCTATAGAAAGGCCAATAGAAAGATTTAGGCTCATGTCCTCCAGTTCAAATGCCTATGGGGCCAGCAGCCCAAGTAAATGATTGAAGGAGACTAGTGAAATGACTTGTCATGTGCTGGGCAACCAGATAGAATGTCATGGACAGGTGCCCACCTAGTGGATGTTCTTGTCCCTCCTTCAGTGGAGGCTAGTTCTTCCCATCATAGGGGTGTAGGCTTGGACTGTGGTAAATTTGAAGGACTGCCCCAGGCATATGGGTTAGGTTGTGGTAGACTTAAGTAGTAAAGAAAACTGGAAGGAGGTCTGCTGGAGGACCTGGAGCATCAAGATGGTTTTTGAGCAGAGGCGAGAAATCATCAGATGAGGGAGTGTTTAGGAAGAAAGTTTTAGCAGACTGAGATGTCTTCAAGTAGAACAGAGGACTAGTAGGTTTTGAGGTTAACGTAATAGTCCATGCCAGAGCTAAATGAAGCAGGCACTGGGAAAAGAACCAATAGTTTAATATCTAGCACTATTTTTGCAAAGACAAACGTATTAGAAAAACAGATTTCTGAAAAGTATACTACTCTTCATCGAAGCCTTTCTGGAATCAACAGAAATGGTGACTGGAAGAGGAAATCGTGAGGTAAAGTCAGATTGCTGTGGGTTGAGGATTGAGTGGGATGTGAGAAAGGAAAGCCAGTGAATGGAGACTCCTCTTTTGAGAAGTTTTTCAAAAAAGGAAGAAAAGAGACCGGAGCAGAAGCAGGGGCAGTGGAAAATACCAGAAAGACACAAGGGGTAGGAGGGATTTACAGCACCAATGAGGATCCCTTTTTCTGAGGTAGTAAGAGCAGAGCAGAGTGGGTGTTGATGCCCAGTTCCTGAGGTGGAAATGGCAAGCGGACAGCAAGTTCTTGTCAGGAGGCAGGAGGAGGTCATGCACTCAGTGAGGAGAGTGTGTCGGGTTGGGGCTTTGCTTTGGAGAAGATATGTATAGGACGGAGTCCTGAAATGCATTTCCATTTCCACTTTTATCACAGATTTTATTGACAGATGCTAAAGAAATATTCTTGGAAAGATTGAGGGAAAGCTTCTTTTGCATTTTCCTTCTGACTTGAAAACTCACCAGAAGACTTAAACACTTCCTGAAATCTTGAAAGACGTGAGTTCAGAACTGTGCTATGAAGGATATTTTGGACCTGTGGAAACCCAGAAGCCATTGCTTTTCTGTGAAGGATCCTGCTTTGACTCAAAGTCCAAGTCTAAGGCCTGTCTCACAGAGCTTCAATTAGCCCTTCAGTCAGATAACTGCATCTGAAGTGCTTCAGAAACTAATAGATCAGTACTGAAGTATAGTAAAATATTATGAAACTACTGTAGACATTCAGTAATGTCTTTGGAATCCGGTGAAACGTGAAGTTTACGAGTACTTTTTCATTAAAAAAATATTTTTGCTTTACCAGGCTGTTGCTGTTTTTCCATCAGTGAATTTCAGGCTAAGGTCTTTTCAGAGTATCTGGTGATAAGTCAACAAATCTATCTCAAATGTGTTTGTTACTAAGCAACCGTTACCAAGAGCCTCTGTAATTAAGATGAAACTTGCAAGGTAACAATGCCCAAACATAGTACCATTTTCACCATTTTCTGATAATGTTGAGAGTAGGGTGAATACAAGTGAAAGAAGACTCTATTTTAGTGAGAGCCCAGTGTCTGAAATTTCTGACTATATTGGCTGTCCTCTAGCTCACTCAGGACAGAGTGTTTGTGTTTGACAAATCAGCCAGTGATTTTTTCTTTTGTGTCTGCTGTACATATTCCTCACGTGAACCGGTGAGCACCTGCTTCAGGCAGGGTCCCTGTGCAGCTGTGGCACGACTGGCCATGTGGTACCCAGGCCCGCACTGTCTGACGTGTGCTCTGGCAGGCGGGGTGACCCGAGTGAGCTTCACATGAGCTCAACCTCCTTTGCAGCCATTGACTGACCTAGATTAGGCTGCGATGCAGGCATGTTACGTACTTTGCTTAACAACACAGAGTGTCTTTTTCTTTTGGTGATTTGTAACGGAAGGCTCAGATGAATTTTTTCCTACTCATTGTGCCTGGCTCATGGCAGACACTTTACAAATGTTTCTCTTTCCCTTCCCGATCCAGGGGCAAGGGTGTGGGTGTGGGGTAGGGTTTCCATGACGACCTGGTGTTGAATGACCTCCTTTCAGACCTGTTGTTAGATGCCCAATGGGCTGGAGTAGAGGTCCTCACCTCGTGGACGGCTTTGCTGATAAGAGGAGTCAGTCTGTCCCAGTCACCAAGCAATTACTGGGTGACCCTGCAGCTGCTTATAAACTTGTCACTTCCCCACGGAGTTTCTCCTAGGTTGGCCTCACTGCAGGCAGAGTGGGTGTCAGTCACTGAAGAGCACTGACCAATACGTTAGGATCTTGGGCATGTCATAATCACCTTGAACTTTAATTTCCTTGCCCTTCCACTGGGGACAGTATTCCCTCCTTGGCTCATGTAGTTGGATTGCCATAAGAATTAGATGAGATAGGATATGTGAAAGTGCTGTGGAAAGGTATATATGTATTCATTTATTCAACAAATACTTACTGAGTGGCTCCTACGTGCCAGGCACTGTTCTAGTTTCATAATATATTTCATGCCAGCACAGATAACTAGATCTATTTAATTCTTTCACATGGCAGTTTAATATTCCATGGTATAGATGTTCCATAATTTATTTAACCATCTCCCAATTAATGGACATTTAAGTAAACAGTGCTTCATTGAACATCTTTATGCATATATTTTTGGCATGTATGAGAACATTTCTCTAGGAGAGTATTGCAAAAGATCAAAAGGCATGCATATTTAATATCTTGATGGGTACTATCATATTCTTCCCAAAAGGCAATTGACAAACTATCTACCCAACACGTATGAGAATACTCATCTTCCCATACCCTTGCTAATATGATCTTTTAAATTTTACCGATGTGTTGGATGAAAAGTAGTATCTAATGGTTGTGTTATTTTCAATTCCTGATTTATTAATGAGCATCTTATACTGTTTATTGGCCATTATTACTTCTTCTATGATTAGCCTTTTTAGCTCTCTCTTTATCTACTGGGAGATATATATTTGTCTTATTAATTTGAAGGGGCGTTTTATACATTTAAAACATGTTTGACTGGACATACTTTTGAGATGATAGGTCCAGTGTTAGTCGCTATTTTACAGGGGAGATAAGAGGCGCATGAAGTTAAATAGCTAGTCACAGGTCACACAGCCAGTTAATGGTGGGACTTGGTTTAGAGCCAGGCTCCTTCTAGTCCAGTCTGCTTTATTTGAGCAGAGAGGTTATTTGCGAAGCTCAGCAGGCCAGGGAGGGTGGGTTACCTCCGTGGTGGATGGCTGGAAGCAGCATGAGGGAGGGCTTTGAGTCACAGAAGGGGAATGGGGCTGAACACAGGCTTTTCCAAGTGTCAGTGGCCCTTCATGAGTTACCTAATCCTGGGAAAAAGTGAAGATTGGGGGCTGATGACTGTGTCTTTGTTCCTTAGGAGGTGGATACAAAGGCAAAGGAGAACAAGAGTGACAGCCCCTGTAGGGTGCTGCCTTTCCGCCTTGCAAGGGCACAAGTACCCTACGCTTCAGCTGCCTCTGCATTGCAGACACCGGAGAATGTTACTATTCTTGATAATCACAAGAGAAACAGAACAAAGATCCTCTCCTTATTTGAATTTTCTGCAGCACCTCTTTTGAATAATCAGAACTTCTTTTTCTGATTGAATCATTACCATTTCCTTTTCTGTGTAAACCAGGAATAAAGTTTTCCTGAAATGGCTTCATTTTAGGCTTTTTCTCTTCTTATCCTGATCTGGCTTGTGATGTATGTTCAGTGGGGCACATCCTAGGGTACAGATTCTAGATTTTTTTTTTAAGGCTGGAAGCAACCTTAGGGGCCATCTGGTTCAATTCACTTATCGAATCTAAGATCTTGGGAAGCATGGTGCTTTGCCAAGATTTCCCGATTATTCCAAGTCAAAGACTAGGACTGGGGACTCTTCAACTCTATTAGGACTTCTGGTTGTACCATTTGACATCTTTCTGAAATTTGTCTATTTTTTTCCTCCTTTTTCTTCCAGATTTCTTATCTTGAAAGTGAGGCTGGTGGTATTTATTTCATTCAACTGTTGTGCTAAGTAGTTATTTAAAAAGCATTTTCACTTTTGAATTTTAACCCCATTTCTTCATTTTTTTTTAAAACCTGTTATTTTGTTAAGCCACTGAGCATTTCAGGATTTATTTGTTACTGCAGCGGAGCATAATACAGCCTGACCAAAATAAGTACAAAAAGGCTTATAACGAAAACAAACAACAACAAAAACGCAGTTCCCCTACCTGAGCTCTCCTCACTTTGTAGTCTTATTTCCCAGAGGACCACTTTTGATGTTTTAGCAGCTTCTTTGGGCATTGAAGTCCATATTTCTACTTATGATTTTACTTCTAATTTTTTAAGTATCAATTTTAGGCATTATCTATTAACTTCCCATTATGGCAGATGATTTTTTTAGCATCCCTAAATCATCAAGTACCCTGATTCTCTGCTTTGCATCTTTGCCAGGTGATATATAGGAAACGTGGGGGGTTAGATCCACACTTAGTTTTTTTTTTTGAAGTTTATTTATTTATTTTATACAACAGGTTCTTATTACTTATCTGTTTTATACATATTAGAGTATGTATGTCAATCCTAATCTCCCAATTCATCCCCCCCCCCCGCTTTTCCCCTTTGGTGTTCCTTTGTTTTTTTCTCTACATGTGTGTCTCTGTTTCTGCCTTGCAAACCGGTTCATCTGTACCATTTTCTAGATGCCACATATATGCGTTAATATACGATATTTGTTTTTCTCCTTCTGACTTAACTTCACTCTGTATGATAGTCTCTAGGTCCATCCGTGTCTCTACAAGTGACCCAATTTCGTTCCTTTTTATAGCTGACTAATATTCCATTGTATATGTGTGCCACATCTTCTTTATTCATTTGTCTGTCGATGGGCATTTAGGTTGCTTCCATGACCTGGCTATCGTAAATAGTGCTTCAGTGAACATTGGGGTGCATGTGTCTTTTTGAATTATGGTTTTCTCTGGGTATATGCCCAGTAGTGGGATTGCTGGGTCATATGGTAATTCTATTTTTAGTTTTTGAAGGACTCTCCATACTGTTCTCCATAGCGGCTGTATCAATTTACATTCCCACCAACACTGCAAGAGCGTTCCCTTTTCTCAACACCGTCTCCATCATTTGTTGTCTGTAGATTTTCTGATGATGCCCATTCTAACTGGTGTGAGGTGACACCTCATTGAAGTTTTGATTTACATTTCACTAGTGATGAAACTAGTGATGTTGAGCAGCTTTTCATGTGCGTCTTGGCCATCTGTATATCTTCTTTGGAGAAATGTCTATTTAGGTCTTCTGCCCATTTTTTAATTGGGTTGTTTATTTTTTTAATATTGAGCTGCATGAGTTGTTTATATATTTTGGAGATTAACCCTTTGTTGATTCTTTTGCAAATATTTTCTCCCATTCTGAGGGTTGTCTTTTCATCTTATTTATAGTTTCCTTTGCTATGCAAAAGCTTTTAAGTTTCATTAGGTCCTATTTGTTTATTTTTGTTTTTATTTCCATTTCTGTAGGAGGTGGGTCAAAAAAGATCTTGCTGTGAATTATGTCAAAGAGTGTTCTTCCTGTGTTTTCCTCTAAGAGTTTTATAGTGTCTGTCTTACATTTAGGTCTTTAATCCATTTTGAGTTTATTTTTGTGTATGGTGTTATGGAGTGTTCTAATTTCTTTCTTTTGCATGTAGGTGTCCAGTTTTCCCAGCACCACTAATTGAAGAGACTGTCTTTTCTCCATTGTATATCCTTGCCTCCTTTGTCATAGATTAGTTGACCATAGGTGTGTGTGTTTATCTCTGGGCTTTCTATCCTGTTCCATTGATCTATATTTCTGTTTTTGTGCCAGTACCATATTGTCTTGATTACTGTAGCTTTGTAATATAGTCCAAAGTCAGGGAGTCTGATTCCTCAAGCTCTGTTTTTTTCCCTCAAGATTGCTTTGGCTATTTGGGGTCTTTTGTGTCTCCATACAAATTTTAAGATTTTTTAATTCTAGTTCTGTTAAAAATGCCATTGGTAATTTGATAGGGGTTGCATTGAATCTGTAGATTGCTTTGGGTAGTATAGTCATTTTCACAATATTAATTCTTCCAATCCAAGAACATGGTATACCTCTCGATCTGTTTGTGTCATCTTTGATTTCTTTCATCAGTGTCTTATAGTTTTCTGAGTACAGGTCTTTGACCTCCTTAGGTAGGTTTATTCCTAGGTATTTCATTCTTTTTGTTGCAATGGTGAATGTGATTGTTTCCTTACCTTCTCTTTCTGATTTTTCGTTGTTAGTGTATAGGAATGCAAGAGGTTTCTGTGCATTCATTTTGTATTCTGCAACTTTACCAAATTCATTGATTAGCTCTAGTAGTTTTCTGGTGGTATCTTTCAGATTATTTATGTAGAGTATCATGTCATCTGCAAACTGTGACAGTTTTACTTCTTCTTTTCCAATATGTATTCCTTTTATTTCCTTTTCTTCTCTGATTGCTGTGGCTAGGATTTCCAAAACTATGTTGAATAATAGTGGTGAGAGTGGACATCCTTGTCTGGTTCCTGATCTTAGAGGAAATGCTTTCAGTTTTTCACCATTGAGAATGATGTTTGCTGTGGGTTTGTTGTATATGGCCTTTATTATGTTGAGGTAGGTTCCCTCTATGCCTGGTTCCCTCTGGAGAGTTTTTATCATAAATGGGTGTTGAATTTTGTCAAAAGCTTTTTCTGCATATGTTGAGATGATCATATGGTTTTTATTCTTCAGTGTGTTAATATGGTGTATCACATTGATTGATTTGTGTATATTGAAGAATCCTTGCATCCCTAGGATAAATCCCACTTGATCATGGTGTATGATCCTTTTAATGTGTTGTTGCATTTTGTTTGCTAGTATTTCGTTGGGGATTTTTGCGTCTATATTCATCAGTGATATTGGTCTGTAATTTTCCTTCTTTGTGGTATGTTTGTCTGGTTTTGGTATCAGGGTGATGGTGGCCTCATAGAATGAGTTTGGGAGTGTCCCTTCCTCTGCAATTTTTTGGAAGAGTTTGAGAAGGATGGGTGTTAGCTGTTCTCTAAATGTTTGATAGAATTCAACTGTGAAGCCATCTGGTCCTGGACTTTTGATTGTTGGAAGATTTTTACTCACAGTTTCAATTTCATTACTTGTGATTGGTCTGTTCATATTTTCTATTTCTTCTTGTTCAGTCTTGGAAGGTTATAACTTTCTAAGAATTTGTCCATATCTTCCAGGTTTTCCATTTTATTAGCATAGAGTTGCTTGTAGTAGTCTCTTATGATACTTCGTATTTTTGCAGTGTCTGTTGTAACTTCTCGTTTTTCATTTCTAATTTTATTGATTTGAGTCCTCTCCCCCTGTTTCTTGATGAGTCTGGCTAATGGTTTATCAATTTCGTATGTCTTCTCAAAGAACCAGCTTTTAGTTTTATTGACCTTTGCTATTGTTTTCTTTGTTTCTATTTCATTTATTTCTGCTATGATCTTTATGATTTCTTTCCTTCTACTAACTTTGGGTTTTGTTTGCTCTCCTTTCTCTTGTTGCTTTACGTGTAAGCTTAGATTGTTTATCTGAGATTTTTCTTGTTTCTTGAGGTAGAATTGTATTGCTGTAAACTTCACTCTTAGAACTGCTTTTGCTGCATCCCATAGGTTTTGAATCATCGTGTTTTCATTGTTATTTGTCTCTAGGTATTTTTTGTCTCTTTGATTTCTTCAGTGATCTCTTGGTTATTTAGTAACGTATTGTTTAGCCTCCATGTGTTTGTGTTTTTTCCGTTTTTTTCCCTGTAATTGATTTCTAATCTCATAGTGTTGTGGTCTGAAAAGATGCTTGATATCATTTCAATTTTCTTAAATTTAATGAGGCTTGATTTGTGACCTAAGATGTGATCTGTCCTGGAGAATGTTCCATGTGCACTTGAGAAGAAAGTGTAATCTACTATTTTTGGATGGAATGTCCTATAAATCTCATTTAAATCTGTCTGGTCTATTGTGTCATTTAAAGCTAGTGTTTCCTTATTAACTTTCTGTCTAGATGATCTGTCCATTGGCGTAAATGAGGTGTTAAAGCCCCCCACTATTTTTGTGTTACTGTCAGTTTCCTCTTTTATAGCTGTTAGCATTTGCCTTACGTACTGAGGTGCTCCTGTTGGGTGCATATATATTTATAATTGTTATATCTTCTTCTTGGATTGATCCCTTGATCATTATGTAGTGTTCTTTCTTGTCTCTTGTAACATTGTTTATGTTAAAGTCTACTTTATCTGATATGAGTATTGCTACTCTAGCTTTCTTTTAATTTCCATTTGCATGGAATATCTTTTTGCATCCTCTCACCTTCAGTCTGTATGTGTCCCTAGGTAGACAGCATGTATATGGGTCTTGTTTTTGTATCCATTCAGCAAGCCTATGTCTTTTGGTTGGAGCATTTAATCCATTCACATTTAAGGTAATTATTGATATGTATGTTCCTGTTACCATTTTCTTAATTGTTTTGAGTTTGTGTTTGTAGGTCCTTTTCTTCTCTTGTGTTTCCACTTAGAGAAGTTCCTTTAGTATTTGTTGTAGAGTTGGTTTGGTGGTGCTGAATTCTCTTAGCTTTTGCTTGTTTGTAAAGTTTTTGATTTCTCTGTCGAATCTGAATGCGATCCTTGCCTGGTAGAGTAATCTTGGTTGTAGGTTCTTCCCTTTCATCGCTTTAAATATACCGTGCCTCTCCCTTCTGGCTTGTAGAGTTTCTGCTGAGAAATCAGCTGTTAACCTTATGTAAGTTCCCTTGTATGTTATTTGTTGTTTTTTCCTTGTTGCTTTTAATACTTTTTCTTTGTCTTTAGTTTTTGTCAGTGTGATTACTGTGTGTCTTGGCGTGTTTCTCCTTGGGTTTATCCTGCCTGGGACTCTGCACTTCCTCGTCGTGGGTGGCTGTTTCCTTTCCCATGTTAGGGAAGTTTCCAACTATAATCTCTTCATATATTTTCTCGGGTCCTCTCTCTGTCTCTTCTACTTTTGGGACTCCTATAATGCGAATGTTGGTGTCTTTAAATGTTGTCCCAGAGGTCTCTTAGGCTGTCTTCATTTCTTTTCATTCTTTTTTCTGTATTCTGTTCGGTGGCAATGAATTCCACCCTCTGTCTTCCAGGTCACTTATCTATTCTTCTGCCTCAGTTATTCTTCCATTGATTCCTTCTAGTGTAGTTTTCATTTCAGTTATGGTATTGTTCATCTCTGTTTGTTTGTTCTTTAATTATTCTGGGTCTTTGTTAAACATTTCTTGTATGTTCTTGATCTTTGCCTCCATTCTTTTTCCGAGGTCCTGGATCATCTTCACTATCATTATTCTGAATTCTATTTCTGGAGTGTTGCCTCTCTCCACTTCATTTAATTGTTTTTCTGGGATTTTATCTTGTTCCTTCATCTGGTACATGGTCCTCTGCCTTTTCATTTTGTCTGTCTTTCTGTGAATGTGGTTTTCATTCCACAGGCTGCAGGATTGTAGTTCTTCTTGCTTCTGCTGTCTGTCCTGTGGTGGATCTCTGCATATTTTTGAAAGCCCATTTTTGCAGCTTCTGATATGCATATAACATGAGCTTAGTCAGCACTTGTCGAATTAATGAAAGGTTTAGGTAGTTGTTTTGTATTTCTGTGCTTCAGTCTCACACACACACACACACACACACACACAGACACAGACACACAGAGACACACACGTTCTTAATTCCAAATTCACCACTGTTTCACCCTTTCAAGGTTATATAGTCTATCTCCTGGTTTCAGACATAGAAATATTTGAAATACTCAGAGTAAATAAAATTCTCCCCTGATTTTAAAGCATTTACAGAAGGGGACACCAAATGTCCCCTTCAGCCTTCATTTTGATTTTTCATAATTGATCTTGTTAGGAAATTTCTTTGTGTGCTTTAGTCTCTGGTTCTAGGCTGCTGTTGTCTCCAGTGTGTTGTCACACAGAGCACCCTCAGGGTAAAGCAAGCTGGAGTGTGCATGGTTACAGGTCACAGGGTGCCTCAGTTTGTGCTAATAGATGGGGTTGGTACAATCCAGGGTGAAGTTGTATTTTTCTTGTTTGTGTGGTCATGAGCTCAGAGAAGGGCCAGGCACATTTGAAGTCGGATATCTGTGTACTGGGAACACCACCAATAGGGAATGCTTAGGAATAGGGGGGTTATATTACCAAGGAGAATGCTAGGAGAATTACTGTTCCTACAAGTTTCCCCACTGAATAAGGTCTTTTGTCCTGTTACAAAGAGTGATTCACAACCGTTTAGTCCTGGCCTGGCTTGGGTAGATATCTGGATACCAGGCGTGGTACCTGCCTTCTACCTAGAAGCATTTGGTGTTAGGTCAGGAGGGAGATTTTCCAGAAGAAGAGTTCTGCTGAAGGGGCTGGGGTGGGGGAAATAACCCTGAACCTCAGCTACCCTGTTGAAGTTAAACTCTGGGGCAAGCATTTGCTGTGGGCATCCCACGTTCTTGGTATTAGAGCCCTCATCTCAGGGGATATAATTGACTTTCGGTTCAAAGTAGAGGAAAGCTTAACATACTTTAAATAATCCTTTCTCTAATTTCCCTTTTCTCCATTTTATTCAATCCAATTCTACTCTCTCAGATTTACTTTTCCAGCTCTTAATCATCTTTTTGTGTTTCTCTATTAGTGGGTGATTTTTGATGTCAAAGGGTGGCTTTTTAAAAAAAAAGTTACTTTAATATTTGTGTTTCTTTCTTTGAAGTTTAAAAAGAACATAATACCAGACATACAGAAAAGTTGCAAGAATATTAAAAAGAATTCCTGTAAACCTTTCATCTAGATTTTCCAAATGATGATGTTTTATTCTTTTCTCTTTTTCTCTACTTTTTTCTTTTTTCTGAACCCCTGGGATAAGTGTAGACATGGTGTCTCTGTCCCTAAATACTTCACTGTGTATTTCCTAGAAAAAATGGAACTCTCATTTAAATAGCACGCAACTTTCAAAATTGGGAAATTAACATTGATACCGTAGTACTATCTAATCTACAGACCTCATTCGGATTTTACTAATTGAAAAAAAGTCATTCTTAGCAAAAGAAAATCGCAGACCATGCATTTTATTGAATTGTCATGTCCCTTTTGTCTTCTTTAATTTGGAACAGTTCTTTCATTTCTTTTATGACAGTGACATTTTTGAGCAGTACAGACCAGTCCTCCCTCCCTCCCTCCCTCCCTCCCTCCCTTCCTTCCTTAGAATGACCGTTATTTTACATTTGTTTGCTGTTTCCTCATTATTAGATTCAGGGTATTCATTTTTGGCAGGTCTAAAATTACTATTCTTTTTTAATGAATATTAACTTATAAGGAATATTGGTTTATTAAAGTTGAAAACTAGATTTTTTATTTTTTTATTTTTTTCTATAAATTTATTTATTTTGTTTTTGGCTGCATTGGGTCTTCGCCGCTGCGCACGGGCCCTCCCCAGTTGCGGCGAGCGGGGGCCACTCCTTGCCGCGGTGCGCGGGCCTCCCACCGCGGTGGCCTCTCTTGCTGTGGAGCATGGGCTCTAGGCGTGCGGGCTTCAGTGACTGTGGCTCGTGGACTCCAGAGCGCAGGCTCAGCAGTTGTGGCACACAGGCTCAGTTGCTCCGCAGCATGTGGGATCTTCCCGGACCAGGGCTTGAACCCGTGGCCCCTGCATTGGCAGGTGGATTCTCAAGCACTGCACCACTAGAGAAGCCCTAGATTTATTTTTATTTTATCTAAAATACTTGTTATTCTTTATATAAATCTAGTAAGTAATGTATAAAATAAGAACAAACAGTTTTCAGATGTTTGGTTTAAATAATGGCCAATAAATTCAAGTTGGAGAGACTAAATTCCCATTAATCCATTTAGTTTAAAAGTTAATCACATTTCTTAAGCAATTAAAGTTTCATTTGTAATGAATATATCCACTCTTCTTTTTAATTGCTTTAAATGCCTACTAAAGTAAACTGAAAGGCCTTCACATTCTTCTAAACATTCTAGTACTGTTGGAAAAGACTTACAATTTCACTTATACTTAGTCACAAGTGTGTTACAATCCAGCACATTCCCAAAGATGGCAGGTTCTCAAGCATTCCATGCGATTTAATACCTAATGTGCCAAGATTATCCTGAACTTAATACAAATTATTAATACTGTTGCCTTTATATACTTCAGTATCTCTGTATTTAGTTCCAAATCCTCCCAGGGTTATCAAGACACATACTCACTAAGGGAAGAAGATATATTATATTATATAAGGGAAGAAGATATATAGGTTGGCTAAGGTTGCCATGCTAATAGTTGGGGTGAGTGGGCCACCGTGCATTTGCTTATCTGACAGAGAGTT
This sequence comes from Aethalodelphis obliquidens, assembly GCF_003676395.1. Lineage (NCBI taxonomy): Eukaryota > Metazoa > Chordata > Mammalia > Artiodactyla > Delphinidae > Aethalodelphis > Aethalodelphis obliquidens. The sequence continues at coordinate 13,044,696 of NW_020837967.1, read as the reverse complement.
GGAGTTGAGGAGGCATATGTCCAGTTCTTTTAGAACTGCCAATAAGTTCATTTTATAATCACTATGACAGCAGGGGGCGAAACCCTATACAGTTGCTATGACAACAGATGGCAGTCCACACACTTCCCATAAGATGGATTTTTCAACGTTGGTTTCCTGGGTTGATAGCCTTGTGTCCTTTCATCTGATTTGAGTAGGCATACGTCTGCATCCTTATCCAGGCTGCAACTAATTTCCTCTACTGCTTGATTACATTCTGCATTTCTTTAGTTTTTGGCAGCATTATATAGTCATTTTATTCTATCTGATTGGATTTTGCATTTCCTTTCAACTTTTTGGCCACAAGTCTAAAGCTTCACGCTAATGAAGATGTGTTTCTCTAATTTCTCCATGTTACTTTGAATTATAGCCTTTAGAGATTGGCCTAGATTCCCAGAAAGAGTTCCACTAGTGCTATGTAATTTGATTATGAAAATTCCTAGGCCAGCCACTGCTCTTAACATCTGAGAGCTCTGTGTATATATTGTAACTAGAGATGACAAAGCGTGTTGTCTTCGAATTTTGTTATTGAATTGCTTTTGAGCAGATTTGAAGGTTTAATCACAATTGGACAGATAGGATCGAGTAGGTACTGTATTAAGAATATCGAAGTAATGGATAGTGGCTACTGTTTATTATGATGTGCCATTTCCTTTTTAAAATTTAATTTCACTTTGCTTACTTACAGTGTCTGCGGTAATAATAGCCATTTTCTGTTTTCTTGGCAGGTATTCCGTCCCATTGTCCTCTTTTCTAATTCTGAGTTGCCATCTCTGTTGTGTTTTTATCATCCATTGCCTCTGGTCTGCCTCACTTCCTCCTCTGACATCTCATCTTGGTGAACTCTGACCCCTCTTTTGGTTTTTCTAGAAGCCAAGCGCTGCTTGTATTTGCTCGGTATTTTTTACCTTGTGGTTACGGTAGAGGTGTAGTTGAAGGCCCATTTATTTGAAACGTTTCTTCTCTGTGTCTCCTGGGGAAACCCCTCAGTTTTATCTTCTGAGTCACTGCATGTTGAGCGCAAAGGAAGAGCCTATCAACTCTCTCCCTCAGAGGGCTGCTTCTTGAATGTGTCCATCTCTTCTTGGTCTTGGAAGTTCCCAGCGGAAAACGGACACATTTTCTAAGTATTTAGTGTGGGTTGGGACAGTGCCATCAGTTGTGCCAATAATGCAAGACTCTCTTGGTTTCTGTTGTTTGAAGAAGCCAGTTTTATGCTCCTTCCTTCCTTGTCCTTCGTGGTTTTAGTCATCATTAGCCTGTAGAAGAGGGACCTGGCAAAGAGGAGCTGACCACTGACCGTTAGAAATCCCAGTGCCCATGCCCCCCCCTTGTTCATCTCCTCTCCACATGCTCTGTTTTGCTTTTGCTTATGTGGTGCCACTAATAGGAAGTGGCCGTGGCAATAGCCTCAGTGACCTTGACCTTCGATGGATTTTTAAAGGCCGAAAGCCCAGGAGGAAATTAGCAGCAGTAGCCATGGTATCCTTAGCCACTGAGCACGATCACTTGGTAAACTGGACTAATTCTACAAAGCTCTACTTGTCCAAGGCTGAGCCAGGTTGGTGATGACCAACATTTCCCCTACGTTTTAGTGTTGTAAACGAACACCAATGCTACGTGAACAATTAACCATGAAGACTAAGCACACAAGAATAGTTTTGTGTAGTTGAATACGATAGAGTTTGGATGTTTGGATGAATACTCATTGAGTATTCATTGAGAATATGTTGAGTTTGGATAAATACTCATTATATACTTACTCTTATAATGCTAATAATAATACCTATTTGTTAAGTAGCAGATGCCAGATGCTTTGAAAAGGTTTTTGTTGAATTTAACAACCTTCTGAGATAAGTGTTGTAATAATCTCTGGGTTTATGAGTAAGAGGTTAAATATGTTGCTCAGATGTGACCAGTAAGTGGTAGAGTCAGGACTCAGGCCTGTGTCTGCCTGGGACTAAAGACCGTGCTTTAATCACTTCCCTGTAGGCGTATGTTATCAGGCGTTATGTAATGCCTATCTTAGAAGGATTTTTCCTTGCTAAATCAAGATTTTGTGCCAGTCACGGAAGTCAGCAGAAAGCACTGATTTAAGGAAGAACCCTATAACCCCCCCAGTACTTTCCCTAGATGTCTAATAATTCCACCAATCGATGACTTATTGGGGTAATAAGCAGCTCTTCCTTCCCACAAAGAGTGAGACTTTATATCAGTCCTTTTGCCCTAACTATGAATTAACGTATCCAGATTGCCTTCCTACAACAAACTGCAATGTACTATTGAACAAAAGTTTAGATGGTTAGGGAGGAGAGATTGGAAGTAATTTTGGGACACAGAGACTGCTCAGAATAGAGCAGGTCTTCGAGAGCCTTGTCTAGCAAAAGGGCAGCCAAAGGTAATGGGCTGCAGAGGGAGGAGAGAAAGGATTTAGAAGCTGGAAAAGGGCCGGGATACAGAGGAGAAGTGGGGGAGGCCTCAAATCAAGTTCACTTCTCTTCTAATTTTGCTTAACCTGAGGATTCCTGATACTGGAGTCCTGGTTGAGCCCTGGAGTGTAACTGAGGATGCGGGCGAGGGAGAGGATATGAAAGAGGGAACAGTCAGGAGAGTAGTTCTCAGACTTCAATATTCACCACACATTTGGGGCTTTCTTAAGACATGGAGATTTCTGAACTCTACTGCTAGAGAATCTGATCCAGCAGGTGTGGGATGGACCCAGGGATCTAGGTTTTATCAACCTCACTAGGTGATTCTAATGCAGATGATCTGAAGACCAAGCTTCTGGAAATTTTGGGTTGGAGTCTCTTCCACTGAGCTCATAGAAAGCCTGCAACCCAACTCAGATTTTGATCTGGTGGCTTCTATGAGGGTGTAGTCCCCCTAGCTGGACAACTGAAGGTTCTTGAATAAAAGAAGGCGCTCTCTGTCTCTTTGAGAACTGCATTGGATCTAACCAGTCAAAACTCTTTAAGATCTAGAAAGTTCTGCCTCAGGGACAGGGTGTCCTACTCTTCCTCACCTCTTACTAGTTTCTAGTCTCCTCTCTTGTCCTGGCCCGGTTTAGGCCAAGAGTGGCCAACTGCAGAGAGCCGATGGTGGTAGGGTAGCCACTGAGATCACAGATCTTTCAGTGTTGAAACTGGGACAGTCGCAGACATCTGGGATGGTTGGCCACCCTGCTTGCACAGAAGCCCTCATTGTGTAGTCCCATCACACCTCTGCTCAGCACACAGAAGGGAGGTGAATGGCATCTCGGCCAGATGAGTAGCTCGACAGGCACATTCCTTGTGTCAGTTGGAACTCTTCCTTTTCTTTAGTGTAGACGCCCTTTGTGGTTATTTTCTTTGGCTCTTCAGGCTTATTTCCTGCAGCTCCAGGAGGCTGAATGCAGGTAACCTTACCTGGTCCCAGAAGTAACTTATCAATGCCTCATTTTTATCAAATATTATTATGCCAAGAATCACTGCCAGCTTAAATTTTTTTTTTTTTTTTTTTTTCATTCTCCACTGAGGCTGTAACTAGGATGTGGGTTTCCTGAGACTGGAGAAATTAGATCTTAAAACAGCCCCTTGGGAGGCTAAGGATGGGGGAATACCAGAGAAAGGGGTTCAGGGAGGATGAACTATCCTGGTGGCAGAGGCCCTGTGGCTTCACCTCACCCAGTGGACTTACTCTTTTATTAGCTTAGAGAGACTCTAGTATATTCTTCCTGAATTCAGTTTGGAAGAGGGAAACGTGTTTTCTTGAGTGTGGAATGTCCCGCAGGTGGAGTTCAGGCTGCTTTGTTCTCAGCTTGGGCTCCTGGATGAAACAGAGTCTATACACACAGCTCTGTTTGAACTAAAATGATGCACGGTGGGTGTCCAGGGAGGGAAGTGAATGAGCGTGCTGGAACCTGGACAAGCGATGTCCTCAGTTGAGGGTAGACTGGGCAAATGAGCAAGCTGAATAAACCCATTTTTGGTTTTTAAAAGAGGTATAAAATACTGAAGTGTGTGTACATAGATAACAGAGTCTGAATGGGATTCTTAAGAGAAATTCTGTTTTAAGCCACAGCATCATTGTAGAATCAGGGTAGCACACCTCCCAGGTGAAAAGGAACAGCATTCTCCTGTAACAAATCCTGATGCTTGTTACAGCAGTGGCGGAACTCAGTAATCACCCAGGACATAACTTGATCCCAGAAGGTTTTCCATCTAATTATATTTTGCAATTGCTAATATTAAAAGTAATTTGCAATTGCTAAATACACACTAATTGATGGGATATTTGTGAGGGTAGTAAGGAAGATGTTCCAGAAGCTTTCTGATGGATGGGAAACCACCTTTGAATGGAAACTTGTTCAAACCCAGATAATTAGGGATTAAAGTAAAAAAGATAGCCTTTGGGGAAGGGAGACTTATAGTTGTTTATGATGTGGGTTTACATGGATTGAATGGTGTCTCCTAAAATTTATGAAACATGTAGGAAATTCCTGAAAAAATTTGAGAATGAGCGAATCAGTCCTGCCTTCTGACTTTACTGTTATCAAGTATTTCTAACACTGTTGCTAAAATGACCTGGAAACAAAAAGGCTATAGAGAAAGAATACTTTGCCCTTATAAAGCGGCTTTGAGTCTAAGAGAGTAGAGTATTACTCCAGTAAATTCAAACAAGTTTTTTGGTGTGTGGCATCAAAAATTTGGCACCTGTTAGGTAAACTTGCACGTCTGTGGAAAAGAAAACAGAGAGTGACTTGTATGCAGGACAAAGATGACCGACAACATCAAGTGGTCCCCAGCAGGGAGGCTCTGGGATGCAAGGACGCCACCTGGGTGAATAAGAGATGTTGTCATGGAAGCCACATCACCCATCCAGCCTCTACTCTGCTCTTATTTTTTAAGACCTATATTTCTTTGGAAAAGGTAGCCCTAGGATTAATGTAATTGGATCTTTACTGCTAACAGTAGCTAACAGGGACTTGATGCTCACAGTGGGCTGTGCACTGTTCTGAGTGCTTTTCCTGTATTAACTCATATAATCCTTACAACTCTCTGAAAATGCTCTATTTTTTCTCTCCTAATTTTTTAATTTTAATTTTTTTCTCTTAATTTTAAGATAGGGAAGATCTGGGTACAGAGAAGAGAGTAACTCAACTCAGAGTCACACAGAGTGTTAGTAGTAGAATTGAGATAGAGTCTGGCTTCAGAATTTGAACCACCACCCTATGTACGCCTCCTCAGTCATTTCATTTTGTTAAAAATAGTACCTCCTTCTCTTACCTTGAAGCAGCGACTTGGGCTGAGAAATGATGTGAGGGCTGCAGCCTTACGAACAGACTGAAGGTGTCACAAAAAGAAGGCTACCAAAAGAGTGAAGTGGGACTCGCACCTCAAATCATTTAAAAATATTAACTCAAAACTTAAATGTAAGAGCTAAAGTTATAAAACTCCTAGAAGAAAACAGGCATAAATCTTTGTGACCTTGGATTAGGTGGTGGCTTTATATATGACGCTAAGAGCACAAGCAACAGAGGAAAAAGTGAATTGGACTCCATCAGAATTGAAAAACTCTTGTGCTTCAACGGGCATTCTCAAGAAAGTGAAAAGACAACTCACAATATGTGAGAAAATATTTGCAAATTATATATCTGACAAATGATTTGTATCCAGAATATATGAAGAGCTGTCACAGCTCAGTCATTAAAAGACAAATAACCCAGTTAAAATTGGGCAAAAGATTTGAATAGACATTTCTCCACAGAAGATATACAAAGGGCCAATGAGCATAAGAAAAGAGGCTTAGTTTTTAGGGAAATGCACACCAAAACCACAAGGAGATACCACTTCACACCTGCTGGAATATGCATAGTCAAAAAGATGGACAGTAATAAGTGTTGGTGAAGATATGAAGAAATTAGAACTCACACAGAATACTAGTAGGAATGTAAAAACAGTGCAGCTGTCTGGCAGTTCCTCAAAAAGTTAAACATAGAGTAACCATATGATCCAATAGTTCTACCCCTTGTCATATACCCAAGAGAATCAAAAACATACATTCACACAAAAACTTGTCCATGAATGTTCATAGCAGCATTATTCATAATAGCCAAAAAGTGGAAATAGTCTATCAGAAAAAGGTGAATTCATCAAAAAGTGGAAATATCTGTCAAATGATGAATGGATAAACAAAATACAGTATATACAGTGGAACATTATTCAGCACTAAAAAGGAATGAAGTACTGATACATGGTGTCACAGGATGAGCCTTGAAAACATTAAGCTAAATGAAAGAAGCCAGACACCAAAGGCCATGTATTGTATGATGCCATACAATGGAAATGTCCAGGACAGGCAAATCCATAGAGACGATTCTTCCTTGGTATTGACTCTTGGGAAAAGGGGAGAATGGGGAATGACTGCTGATGGTACAGCGTTTCTTTGAGGGGTGATGGGAAAGTTCTGGAATTATATACAGGTGGCTTTTTGAGAAGGTACTCAAAACCACTGGATTGTGCCCTCTAAAAAGGTGAATTTTATGGCATGAGAATTATATCTCAATGTATATACATATATTGATATATATATACTGAAAAAACAAAAAAGAAAGCTATATCTGCCCTTCTGGAAAAAGCTGGAAACAAAGTCTCTATTGACCATTCAAAAAGCACATCAGGAGATTTTACCAGCTTCATTTGGAAAATAGGAACCAAGGGAAACTGGGATCCAGCTCCTCCCCAAATGAGTTTCCTTCTCTTCTCTTTTTCTTCTCCTCACTCCCTCTCTCAAACTTAGCAGTTGGAAGAAATGACTAGTTCAGTGGGGAGAAAAAAAGATGATGCTTCTGTTTCCATCTCAAGGTCAGTGTTCCATGTCATGACCTGTCAAACACTCCAGAGGTTCCAAAATGTATTACAAAACAACAACAGTTTACAGTGTTGACGCTCTCCTCACTGCCTTTATTAGTCTTGTGCTGTGCTGTGCTTTTCTCTGGCTGCGTTGGGTTTTGTTGTTTGTTTGATTTTGTTACTTCTGCTTATTTATTTTGACAGAGAGAATCCTCACAGTGAGCCAAGTACAGCCCACTGAGACCTAACTGTGGAGGATACACGGGGTCATTGTTTCAGAAACTTTGTTGTTTCTGGTTAATATGCATGGGGCTCATCTGATATTGGGCTCTTAGCCCACTGTCAGCCTTAATCCCAGCATGTCCTTCTTTCACGCTGTTCCTTAGAGATGGGGATCAAGGGGGACTTTGAGCACCAGGTTTTTTAAAAAAATTGAGATGTAATTGACATGTAACATTGTATTTAGTTTCAGTGAGCAACATAATGATTTGATATTTGTATATATTGTGAAATGATCACCATAATAAGTTTAGGTTAACATCTGTCACCACATATATTACACATTTTTTTTCTTATGATGAGAACTTTTTTTTTTTTTTTTGCGGTACGCGGGCCTCTCACTGTTGTGGCCTCTCCCGTTGCGGAGCACAGGCTCTGACCGCGCCGGCTCAGCGGCCACGGCTCACGGGCCCAGCCGCTCCGCGGCATGTGGGATCCTCCCAGGCCGGGGCCCGAACCTGCGTCCCCTGCATCGGCAGGCGGACTCTCAACCACTGCGCCACCAGGGAAGCCCCATGTGATGAGAACTTTTAAGATTAATTCTGTTAGCACCTTTCAAATACACACTGCAGTGTTATTAACTATAGCCAACATGCTGTTCATTACATCCCCAGAACCTATTTGTCTTAAACTGGAAGTTCGCACCTTTGGACCACCTTCACCCATTTCACCCACTCCTTACCCCCACTTCTAGCAACCACCAATCTGTTCTCTGTATCTATGGGTTCAGTTTTTTTTAGATTCCACATATAAGTGAGATCATACGGTATTTGTTTTTGCCTGTCTGACTTATTTCACTTAGCATAACGCCCACAAGTTCCATCCATATTGCAAACGGCAGGATTTTCTTTTTCATGGCCGAATAATATTCCATTGTATATATACACATCACATTTTCTTTATCCATTCATCTGTCAGTAGAACTGAGGTTGCTTCCATGTTTTGACTGTTGTGAAAAATGATGCAATGAATAGGACCAGCTTCTCTTTTTCCCGCTTTTCCCCCCAGTATTATGTTTCCATCCTTTATTTACATTTTCACTTTTGTCATGCTTTTTTCTTCTTTTTAAACAATCCTGGGCTAAATTGAAGCTTGGAAAAGGTGTTGATAGTGTTCTTTGTCTCCCTGGACTCTGCTTTTGCTGCCCCATTTCCATCCTGAAATTTCTTTTCCAGATAATCATTCATTTTACATTTTTACTAATTAATTACCCTGACGGTAGAATTTTACCCCCCTCTACTTTCCTTGATTCTTAGCTGTCCTGTGTTCCATCTCTTAGGACCCGGTTGAAAGACTAAATTTCACCTGATAAAGTCAAAATGGAAATTTTCTAGTTCCGTTGTTATTTCTGCATTTTTGAATTTTTCATCATCAATTGTTTGGTTATCCTGAGTAGTTTGAAAAGAAAAAAACAGGATACATTATTCAGCCTTGCCTTTTATTTATCAATTGTCAGAATGGTGAATTGGGGCCCTAGCATCTTTTACTGGTGGTCCCCAGTGAACTGTTACCTACTGTTTTGGGGGAGGAGGTGGGAGGACATTTTATCAACTTATTATAAACTCATGGACTTTATAGATTTGATGTGTTTGAATCAGTTGCAGTCATTCCTTTTGATATTCAAATTGTTCCAGCTTTGGCCAGTGGAGGCTTCTTCTAAATGCTTGTATGTCTTCTTGACGCTACCCTGTCAGTCTGAGCCACTGACTTCTAGGTAGCACTTTCCACCTCGTTAAGTAATCGGATTAGTTGGTCTTTAAGATTTCCTTTAGTTCTAGCTTCCCTTCCAGAAAAGCCAATTTTAATAAACTACAATAAACTCTTTTATGCTGGAAATATACTATTCGGATTTTTTTCCCCTTTTGAGTTCACATAGTGGGTGAATTAATACATCGGAAAATATGAAATATTTTTGTTTCTCCCCTCAGATCTTTTAGCTCCCACTTATGTGACACTGGCTCAGGACACTTCCACACTCTGAGGCCAGTATCTAGGCAGAAAACAAAACAGAACAAACGATATAAACATTTCTCTACCTAAGGCTGTAGTGAGGCTTACCAAGGAAGTGCCTGATTTTGAAGACGGATTGTTTTTGAAATATACCAGTGTTACAGTTGTTGTTATTCCAAATGTGGTATCTTTCTCACCTTCTAGCTGGGGCACCAGGCAGGAAGAATGGATAGCTGTATTTTATCCCATAGCCCTGGTAAGGCAGAATGGGGAGATAAGGGGGGCTTGAAGCACCCCAATGAGCTGTTCAGGGAAGTCCAGAAGGCTGCAAAGCCAGATCTTGCCAGGTGGCTGCAGTCAGTCCCAGTCCCTACAAGCTGGGAGCTGGAGCCCGTCCATCCAGGCAGAGCCTGAACCAGATCCAGGCAGCTGGGCCAAGTCCCCAAGGCTGTCCCTGGGACCAGAAGGTATAACTAGAGGGAAGCATGGATTTAAATTCCAGGGCATAAGACAACAGCTCATCATCTCTGAGGAGAAGGAGCTGAAAATGACTTTTTTGAATAAATGCTGGAAGGACACTGTCTCATACTGAACCGCCTATAATAAAACTTAAGAAGTACCTGATTTTTGTTTCTGTCTGTGCCCTGTGGAGCACGTGTGACTTCAAAGCAACTCTGCAGGGTGCAGGGAGAAAAGAGCATGCTTTTATTTCTAATTTTGGCACAGATCCCCCAAACTATTTTTGATGGCTAGGAAACAAAACTTATATTCCCTCTAGATTCACTTGCATTTAGCAGGACCACCTTAGTTTTCCTACAGTGACAGTTTCTACTTCTTTAACCTGTGCATTCTCCCTACTTTGAGGCTTTATTTTATAGGAAAAAGGCAAGGGTGACACTAGATGATTTCAAGTGAAGCCTGGGACAGCCTGGTTCGTCAGTCACCCCCCTCCTGGAGTTCTTTCTTCCCGCCATAATGTGTCTTCAGAATTTAAAACAGTGGTTTATAAGACTGTTTAAAACTAATGAAACACCCTTTTAATAGGAGTCTTAGGTTGTGAAAAGAAGGCCTGGTTTCATTTCAGTCTGATGGGACACCTTACTGATGAGCGAATATAGCTCCAACCTAATGCATGTGTGTGATGTGTGTGTGTATGTGTAAGCTTCTTGAGACCCAGAGATTCCATTAATTCCAGAAATTAGAGGCATCAAGGTTTTTTCCAATGATTCCGTCTCTCCCTTACCAACACAAGATGGTTCTTTCAGGCATGTTTTTGGGGCGAGTTTTCTTTGTGGCCTCTTTGCCCTGCCTTCCCCCCAGCTGCTCCTCCACAGCGCGGCTTCAGTGCAGACTGATTCAGGCTCTGCTGTTTTTCATTTCTTTTGGCCTATTTATTTCTGATCAGTTTTTATTACTCCTTTACTGTTCTGTTTGAAACTTTGGATCCTGATATAGTTGGGCGGTGGTTCTGCTTGACTTAGAGAGTGATCCTAATGAGCCTAAAGTGGTTGTTTTTAGGTGCCGTGAGGGTCTTGTGACTTCTCAGGAAGAAACTGCCTCTCTGTGGCCCTGGTCTGATTATTACAGGTCAGCAAATGAAGGGCAAGATATTATTAGGTCCGATAGCTTTGGTATTATACTTTTTTTAGATCCCTATATTAATAACTCATTGTTCTTTTTTCTAATCATTGTTAGTGATGTTGCCTTAAATTATAAAGACCGGTACTACAGTAATGATGATAGTCATATCAATATGCTAAAAGATTTACCCTCATCCCTCTTCATCCTCCATTGAAATAGAACCTTCTCTGAAGAGTTAGGTTATGAGTAGAATGAATATATGTTGGTCTAATAAGCAATATTATGATCTAAAAGCATTTGTCAAAGGACCAAATATAGAAGGTATTTTATGAAATTCTATAAATACCAAGAAGCATTTGTCATTTGCATATATTGTCTAGCTTCTCTGTGTAAAAAATTGCATAAAATGGTACCAGTGAACACACACACACACACATACATAAACGTGGAGATTTCCCTCAAAGAGTTTATTGGTATATTCCAGTAAAGAGGAAAAATAACCTACATGAAACATTTATTGAATAACACAAGGAAACTTAAACCTAAATGTTCAGTTGATGGAGGTTGGATATATATAAAATTATCAGAATTCATAGAAGGGAGACTGTCGTGTATATAAGTTCGCCATGCCACGTGGAAGAGAAGAATTTGGATAATTTGTATAGTGGGGGTGAGGGAGAAATTTAGGCAAGTGGTGAGGATTTACGGGCCACTGGGAAGGCCAGGATAACTTGGACTGAGAGCTTGTGTACATAAGAGATTTAGTGAACTTTTTACCAGTAGTTTCAGTGTATGAATGAAGTTGATGATAGTGAACTTTACAAATATGAAGTTTTATCTATAGATATGAAGTAGCAATTATACTCAAGCATTTTACTACTTGTTTAAGTAGTTTAGACTGTTTCCCAAAGTCAAAAGAAAACTATCAAATTATAAGCACTTGTATTAGCAACTACAGTGGAACACCCTAAAATGACTCAAGACACAGGTTTATCTTTTTTTTTTTTTTTTTTTGCGGTACGCGGGCCTCTCACTGTTGTGGCCTCTCCTGTTGCGGAGCACAGGCTCCAGACGCGCAGGCTCAGCGGCCATGGTTCACGGGCCCAGCCGCTCCGCGGCATGCGGGATCTTCCCGGACCAGGGCACGAACCCGTGTCCCCTGCATCGGCAGGCGGACTCTCAACCACTGCACCACCAGGGAAGCCCCACAGGTTTATCTTTGACCTTGCACAAGATGGTTACAATACTGGAAGATCTACAAGAGTGAGGACCTTGTCTGATTGAGCTTTGTGTCTCCCAAGAGGTGCATCTTAGCACAGTACCTTGCACAGGGTGAGTTTTTAGTAGTTTTCATTGAATGAATGCATTAATATAAAGACATTCTTTGGTGTTGGCCTCAAAAAGGCATTATAAATGACACTCCAGAGCACCCTTAGAAGGTAGACTTCATTGTCCAGGAAATATGTGTCGGTAAAGTCCCACTGCTACTAAGTTTTTCATAAATATCTTGGGGTGGTTATTAAAACCAGCCAAAATGATTTTATTGAGTATCTTCTATGACTCCAGTAACAGAACGTATGTGAGACTTGATTCTTGACATTACAGAAATTATGACTAAGAATATTCATTGGGGAAAAATTAGAAAATCAGAAGACAGTATACAAGGCAGAAATACTGGAGGGGAGTATAGGTGGATATCTTCACTGCTGCTCTTTTCTTCTTTTCTCATTTCCTTAGGAAATTGATCTATGTCATATTTTCAACTGATATCTCTATCGATGACTCAGTTTGATATGTTCTGGATTTCATACCTGGACACTGAGAATTTTTCCATCATCTCAGACCTCATATCTCTAAACCTAACCAGATTAAGTTCCTTTTCCTTTTTCTGTAATAGCACTGTTCTAATCACCCAGGCTCAAAGTCATTGATTATTTCTGTGTCTACATATTTCCTTATGCTTAGCAGTTGCCATTGCCACTCTATTCTGGATTGTGAGTAGATCAAGAGAAAAGAAGAGATTTTTAATCAAGTGAGCCCATATATGCAGGGCAAGTGTGGTGGACAGAAGGAAATAAAGTAATGTTCTTGGGACTCTAAGGGAAGACATAGACGGTGGAGCTTTGACTTAATGGTACTGAGCAATGTCTGTTTCAGGGCAAGAGAAACTGGGAGAAATCTTCACATTCTTTGGCCTGAAACATGTTACCTGTTAACTTGCTTAATATTGGTATATCAAACTTTGATTAGTAGAATTTTGCTTTAAATATTTTAGAAAATCCTAGTATTGAAAGGAAGTCTATTATTAAATTTGCATTTTTCTACTACTGTGTTTTTCTGGCGTACTGGTAGCCTTACATGCAGAACACATTGATTCTTCGCTCCATAGTTTCTGGGCCGTCCTATGTGTAGCTGATGATTAGTGGCATGAACTGTCATGTGTCCTAGGCTGTCTCTTGCTTCTGGTATTTAAACAGAGACGGCATTGCTGTTTCAGATACTGAAGACATGAGCCTGGCATTGGGTAGGAGATTAGACTAGCTCTCTGTGACCCCTTCTAAGATTAAGATTTTATCCTTGGGCTTCCCTGATGGCGCAGTGGTTGAGAGTCTGCCTGCCGATGTAGGGTACACGGGTTCGTGCCCCAGTCTGGGAAGATCCCACATGCTGCGGAGCGGCTGGGCCCGTGAGCCATGGCCACTGAGCCTGCGCATCCGGAGCCTGTGCTCTGCAACAGGAGAGGCCACAGCAGTGAGAGGCCCGCGTACCACAAAAAAAAAAAAAAAAAGAAAAGAAAAGATTTTATCCTTTTACAGTGATTCATAAGAGCATTATTTGGTAATTTATTTCTGTTATATAATATATTGGCAATAAACATACATTGGTTTTGGCTTTCTCTATAGCACCTGGGAAAGTATAAGGTTAAACACCTACCAATGACGTCCAAGAGTGGCACCATTGGCAGAGTGTTCATGGAGTACACTGTAAATGTTGAATTAAACAAAAATACTCTTTTGACTTTGTTGACATGGAACCTCGGTGGTAGGTGCTGTATCTTGGAAGCACCGAGTTTAGCATTTTTGTGGCATTAAGGTGGTCTGCAGACAATTAGCCTGACCAAGTTTATAAAGATATATAGTTATAAAGGCTCAGGGTATCTCTCCATAAGAATGGTAGAAGGGGATAGAAAGAAATACCTTTTCCTTCTTTGAACAGAAGCCATGCAAGACAAGGGATGAAAGCGTGTGACTTTGGGGTGCTTGATCTGTACTGTAAAATAGTTTCAGAGCCAAGCACACTTTAGGAATGATCTCCTGGGTTTCTCAGCCGTGTCCAGTTTTCTTAGTCTGATACTTTCAGAGGTTCTCCCCTGCTTCAGGGAGGAAGCTAGAGGTTATTGTATGAAGCTTGAAAAGATGTGGTTCCTTTAGATCCTTTGCCAGTATTGCATCATCATCTTGAAACAAAGAACATGGTAAACATCCACAGCTTCCACGATGGAAGAATTCCTTTGAACCAGATTGACCATAGAGAAAGTATCTCCGTAGCAGCAGATGCAGAGTGGTGTGTATCTAGCACTAGCCCCAGACTTCACTCAGGTGCGTGCCCTTCCTCTGGAGTGCTTTGGTCTCTCCAGCGAGCACATTCATTCTTGTTCTAACCCTCTCATATAGGTGGTCCTCGATGTTTTGGCCATCACAAAGTATTTTCGAAGAGTGCCAGTTAATAACTGTAGAAGGAATGATGGAAGAGAAAAATCCCTATTTTAACAAGCTTGGTAATTAATAAGCAATTCAGGCAAGAATGATCAGTGGATGATAAAGTCAGCCAGTGAAAGATTGTTGGGGAGCAGAATATTCTCAAAGTGTCACCCTTTGGACTACTTGATTACAAAGGGAAGAAGGCACCTTTAGGAGGGAAAATACTCAACACGTGATCAAATTTAAGGACTCTAACATAACCAAAAGAGGAACAAATTGGTGTCATGTATCCACTGATTTGATAGTCCTGCCTGTCATTTAGGCAGCATTCTTGCCTCAAATGTTTAACCTGAATCTAATCATGAAGAAACAATCAGACAAGTCCAAAAGTGAGGGCTTGTTTTCTTAAGAAATGCCAGTCGTTACAGACCAAAAAAGCAGGGGAAGCTATTTTTTGATTAAAGGAGACTAAAGAGATATGACATCTAAATGCAGTGTATGATCTCAGATTGCATACTAGATCGGGGAAAGAGCTATAAAGGACAGTTATTGGGTCATTTGGGGAAATTTAAAAATGGACTATATATTTGATAATAACATTGTATCAATTTAAATTTCCTGAGTGCAGTAATTTCTTGTAAGAGAACGTCTTTGTTCTTAGGAGATTCATATTGAAGTGTTTACTACTTAACTGTCATGATAAAAATATATTATATATGATTTTTATTATATATAATAACAAATATAAATATACAATCATTCAAATATAATACATATATTAAATATATTATTCATATTTGCTTTAAACACATATACACATTTACATGCATGTGGAAAGCACATATGGCAAAATGTTGATAATTGGTGAATCTAGATAGAAAGCATATTCACTGCACTATTTTTGAAATCTTCCTGAGGTTTGAAATTTTTCAAACTAAAAAGTTGGGGAAGAAAAGAACTTTTGTTTAGGGATGAGGTAATGGAGAAAAATGTTGAGCTATTAAACTCATGTTATGAGAAAATGGCATTTTATTACTGTTGAATAAAGCAAGGTTAGATGATACAGTCCACTGAAAATAAGTATTCACAAACAAAAACTGTTGAGTGAACTTGACTCAGATAGTCTGGAATTAACTATTTTTATTGTAGAGAAAGCATTGTGGTTGGACGTCTTAGTCTCTTTTGTTTTCACAATATTGGCTTTCTCTTGTTGGGGGTCCTTAGCTCACAGGATTATTGTAAGAATTAATGAGATAACGTATGTGAAAGTGCTTTGTAAGCTGCGAAAATAATGTCTCCAAGTGTCTTTGTGTTTGGGGTATTATAACTTGTGCTGAATTATAACACCCAGTGCTGTATTTTATCATTATAGAGAGTATGCATTCATAGGAAGACAAACTGGGTCAGTGACTTTATTAAGACCCATTCCAAAACATACGTAATTTAGAAGAATAAAGCTGCCTCCATGTCGATGAGATTAGCATAGTTCTGCCTTATGGCATGTCTAGAACAGTGTCTACATATAACAAATATTAGCTTTTTCAATAATGAAACAAAACTTCACTTGCTTTTTATGCTCATTTAACCTGTTGTACTTATGGAAAAATCTTTCCCCAGAGGTTGGAAAAAGAGCAAACAAGAGTTTTAACATAAGTTAATAGAACATTAAATAGAGAAAAGCTCAGATTTGCCTGCTGTGCTATTATCTTGTGATAATTTCAATTTAGGTTTTTATTTTATTGCTACACTAAATATAAAACTGAGTCACTGTACATGGAGTACTTGGGATGAATATGGAAAATGAATATTTTGCCCCTTCAGAGGGAGACAGGCCAGGGTATTTATAAAATGGTATTTTGACTCTGACTGAAAGAAAACTATATAGAAAGAATGATGACAAGGAAAGAATTGGGGGAACAAATATAATCCCTTAGTTAGAGGAGACGTTCCTATCTATTACTGAACTTGTTGACAAGATTCTTCAGCTAGTATAGACAGTTCAGGTGTAGCCTGTGGTGGGTATGGGTTTCACTGGTAATTAGCCAGAGTGACACTAGGTTGCTTTCTTTGTCATTTGGCACATGAGGTGATTATGATGATAAATATTTTAAATGACAACAGTCATTGAGTAATTAATGTGTACTTGTAGCAATGTTAAATGCTTTATTTGTGTTTCCCCCTTAAATCTCACAACATCTCAATAAGATAGATATATACTTCTAATATTCTTATTTTACAGATAAGCATGGTGCACTCAGAGAGGTTAAATAACTTGCGTAAGGTCGCACAGAGAGTAGTGGCAAAGTTGCCACTTGAACCCAGGTTGTCTGACTCCAGCCCATTTTTTAACCACAATACTATACTTAACTGACTCTCTAAAGGTGATATTGGAGAGAACGGATTAAGAAGATGTGGAGACTTTTTAGAGATAAGACATGTTTTTAGTGATGATAGAGTAAAAGGGACTGGAATAACTCTCAAAACTTAAAAAACTAAAAATAACTAGGGAAAATATATGACACAACAGTTTTCAGATATTAGACAAGTAGCACAAAACACTAATCCTTCAGAGAAGGGAAACAAAGAAGTTTCCTGTAACTTCCTGCCTGGAGAGTATATTATATTTTCAGGTACGTAACAGAGCCCAGCTATCACCCTCAGTTGAGAAGATGCACTTCAGCGTTTGAAGAGGCTACAGCCACTAGAATTCACAGGGTAAGGTCCTGGATGGGAGAGAACTACACAGAGAGCCAGCTCCAGAGATCTGCAGAGTTTTCAGTGAATAAAAAACTGCTTCAGGCCAGGGAAAGACATGGAAAGAATCAGGTGGAATCATTCTTGGAGCTCAGCAGTTTATATTTTCCACCACGCAGAGTGGAAAGACCTCCTAACATGCATGGTATCAATTGAAGTTCTCAGAAGACCATTGCTTCAGTTGTGTGGCAAAATTAGCCCTTTGTCTAGACTCTTCTGGTCTTGCTTAACAAAGCTTAAAAGCAAGCCATGGAAGGATTAAGTTGTTTCCAAGTAACTTTATTGCATCCAGCACAAAGCCCCCAAATATTTAAAGGAATATAAAAAACTCCAGTTTCAACAATGTAAAATTCACATTGTCTGGCAACCAATCAGAAATTACCAGCATTCAAAGAAACAGGAAAATATGACCCACAATGAGGAGAAAAACAATCTGTAGAAAAAGGCCCAGAAATTACACTCAACAACAGCAAAAGGTACATTCATTTCAAGTGCACATACCAAGATAGACCATATTTTGGGCCATAAAACAAATCTCAGTCAATTTGAAAGGATTTATAAGTCATATAAAGTATGTTTTCAGACCATAGTGGGATTAAATTAGAAATCAATAACAGAAAGACATCTGGAAAATCTCCAAATACTTGGAAACTACATAACATACTTACAAATAACTACTGGTCAAGAGGAGATCACAGTGAAATTAGAAAATATTTTTAATTGAATGAAAATTAAAACAATGTGTTACAATTTGTGAGTAAAAAATAAAGCAGTGCTTAAAGGGAAATTTATAGCATTAAATGCATATATATATTAGGAAAGTAGAAAGTTCTAAAATCAATGACCTAAGCTTAGACCATAAGAAGCTAGAAAAAAAGAGCAAATTAAAGCTGAAGTAAGCAGAAGAAAATAAATAAAATGTAAGAGTAGAAATAAATGAAATATAAAATAGAAAAATAATAGAGAAAAACAATGAAAGCAAAAGCTAACTTTTTGGAAAGAAAATTGATGAATCTCTAGCTAGAATGATTAAGTAAAAAAGAGTAGGCATAAATAATACCAGGAATGATAGATGTGACATACCACAGATTCTACAGATATTGAAAGGATAGTAAGGGAATATTATGAACAGCTCTATGTCAATAAATTTGACAACTTTTAGATGAAATGGAAAAATTTCTTGAAAGCCTTACATACTACAAAAGCTCAAGAAGAAAAGCAAATTGAATAACCACATTACTATTAAAAAAAGACATTTTTATTTAAAAACATTCCCACAAAGAAAGCTGCAGGCCTGTTGCTTTCACTGATGAATTCTACCAAACAATTGAGGAAAAAAAAATTAATTCTACACAAACTCTTTTAGAGAATAGTAGAGGCCATGAGGCCAGCATTATCCTAGTTCTAAAACTAGACAGAGAAATTATAAGAAATGAGAATTACAGACTAATGTCTTTCATGAACACAGATATAAAAGTTCTTAACAAACCAATCAAGTTGAACAATATATGAAAAGGATGATATATTATGGCCACGTAGGGTTTATCCCAGGAATGCTGGGTTGTTTTTAAATTAAAAAAAAATCAATAAATGTTACTCATACCAGCAGAATAAAAAAGGAAAACCATACGTGTATCTTAATAGAGGTAGAAAAAGCATTTAACCATTCCAACATCCCTTCCTGATAAAAACTCAGCAAACTAGGAATAGAAGGGAACTTCTATTATTAGAAGTTCTATTATTAGATATAGAGCATTTATGACAGATGTAAAGCTAACACCTTACTTAATGGTGAAAGACTGAAAGCTTTCCCCTGAGATGAGGAGCAAGGCAAAGATATCTCTTTTCACAACTTCTATTCAAAATAGTACTGGAGGTTCTTGTCAATGCAATAAGGCAAGAGAAAGAAATTAAAAGCACATAGATTGGAAAAGACGGATCAACTGCCTTTATTTACAGACAATATGACTATGTAGATATACAAAGGAATCTAAAAAAAAAAAGAAGAAAAAAGCTACTGGAGCTAATAAGGGAGTTTAATAAGATTGAAGGATATAAGATCAATATACAAAAATTATTTATATTTCTCTATACCAGAAATGAGCAATTGGAACTTGAAATCAAAAAACAATACCATTTACAATAGCATCAAAAAATATGAAAAAATGGGGAAAAATGTGAAGTACTTTGGGATAAATTTGACAAAGATGTGTAAAAATAAGACCTCTACACTGAAACCTAGAAAATGTTGCTGAGAAAAATTCATTAAGGTTTAAACAAATGGGTAGATATACCATGCTCATGGATTGGAAGACTCAATATTATTTTTCAGTTCTCCCCAAATTGATCTATTTATTCAATATTATCCCAGTTGAAATTCCGGCAGGCTTTTTATTTTGTAGAATTTGACTTGCTGATTTAAGAACATAATTTTGAAAAAGAAGAACTAAATTGGAACATATAACTGCCTGATTTCAAGGCTTATTAGAAAGCTACAGTAGTCAAGACAGTGTGGTAGTAGCATAAAGGTAGGAGATATATAGAGCAATGGAGAGCAATGATTTTCCATAAAGACAGCAAGTTAGTTCAATTGGGTAAGGACAATTCTTACAACAAATGGTGCTGGAACAATTGTTATAGCCATATACATAAAAAAAAAAGGACTATAACCCTTATCTTACACCACATACAAAAATTAACTGGAAGTGGACCTCAACCCTTACCTCACATCACATACAAAAATTAACTTGCAGTGGATCGTAAGCTTAAATGTAAGAGTTAAGACAATTAAATTTCTAGAAGAAAACGTAGAAAAAAATTTTAGTGACCATGAATTGGGCAAATATTTAAAAAATATGACACCCAATGCACAAACTATAGAAGAAAAAAAATAGATAAGTTGTACTTCATGAAAATTAAAACTTTTTTTCTCCAAAAGATACTAAATAAGAAAATGAAACAGGAAGATAGAGACTGGGAGAAAATATTTGCAAAGTACGTATCACACAAGGGACTTGTATCCACAATATGTAAAGAACTCTTAGAATTTAACAGAAAGAAGACAAAAACCTAAATTAAACATGGATGGAAGAGTTGGAGAAGTATCTTTTTTCGATATGTTTAGTCATTAGGTAAATATAAAATAAAACCACAATGAGATACCACTGCACTCCTGTTGGAATGGCTTACATTAAAAAGATTGACCATATCAAGAGTTAAAAAGGATGTGGAGAAACTGGAACTTTCAAATGTTGCTGGTGGGTATATATTATAAAATGGTGAAGTATTTTATAAAACAATTTGGTAGTTTCCTAAAAAGTTGGATACCATACCCCAAAGCCATTCCACTCTAAGATAGTTATCTAAGAGAAGTAAAACATATGTATACAACATATGCGTATAAAGACTTGTACACAAATGTTCATAACCTATATCTTTATTTCTAATAGCCCCAAAGTGGAAGCAACCCAAATGTCCATCAACAGGTGAATGGATAAATTTTGGTGTATTCCTACAATTTGATACTATTTAGCTATTAAAAGGAACAAAATATCAATGCACTCAACAACATGGGTGAATCTCAAAATAATTATACTGAATGAAAGGAATCAGGCAGTAACATGAACATACTGTATGATTCATTTAAAATAAAATTTTAGAAAATGAAAACTGATCTATAGCAACAGAAAGCATATTGATGGTTCCCTGAGTGTGGGTTAGTGGGAAGCAAGAGGAGATGGATTACAAAGGGATATGAGGAAATTGTTATGATGGAAATGTTCATTATCTTGATTGTGGTGGTTTCAGGGCATACAAAACCCATTACATGGTACATTTTAAATATGTGCGTTGCATTGTGCACCAATTATACCTCATTAAAGCCGTAAAAAGAATCCTAACTTATACCACTGGTGAGATGCTGAGGTAGCATGTTAACAGTTCTGGTAGAAGCCTAGACATTTACAGCAGATGAGACCTTAGAGGTGATCTTTATCATCACTGAGAAGTAAATGATTTGTCCAGGATAGTCACACATCATTCATTTAAGCCTTATTTAAATGCTACATCTCATGGCACTCCCCCAAGGATGTTAGTTCCAGGAAGACTGGCATGTCCTGCCCATCTTTGTGGCTTTTATCTATTTTAGACAGTATTTTGTACACAGTGGTGCTTAGTAAATATATGCTGGTTAGTTGAAAGCATGATGTTTCCTAAGCTGAATTATAGATGAGAACTGCTTCACTTTCTTGGTATAGTGGAAAGATGCACTCAGTAAGTGGTATATCTTATTACAATTTCCACTTATTAAACTTCTGGGAGTTTCCTTTGGGCACAAAGTTGTTTTATTGGCATGCTTGGCACTGCTTGGGTCTAGGAAAGCCTCTGAGTTGGAACAGGTCCAACATGTTACGTAGGATCTGCAGGTGACAGAGAAACCAGATAACAGCAGTTTAAACAAGATGAAAGTGTGTTTCTCCATCACCTAAGTCTGTGAAGCCATCAGAGACCCAGGCTCATTCTTGTTTTTCCATTCTGCCTTCATCTTGCCTTTGTCCAGATGTTTCATGATGACTCTCACCATGTCCACTTGCCCTCCAACAAGAAGCTGTGGGGGCCATGGGAACTGGAAGCTACGACCAGAAAGTTTCACCCAGCACCTCTGTGCAGATTGTTTTGGCCAGAGCTGCTGCTAGGCCACACCTAGCTGCAAGTGAGCTGGGCATGAAGTCTGATCTTGGAAGAACAGAGAATAGATACTGTGGGGCTGACTAGCAGTCTGAGCCACAGGGAGGGATCTGAGTATCACAGGAGTTTTAGACTGACAGATAACTGGAGTTCAAGACGGTCATGATATTGTTAACGTCACCCACTTCTTCCCTTTTTGCTTCAGTTCAGAAGTGACAAAGAAGGAGGAGCCTGATGGCTGTGCTCAGTCTTTACCCCATCGCTGACACATCCATTTCTGTTTCAGGCTGTGAATGATTGAGGTGACTCTCCCTTCTCTGAAGTTACGTTCTGATGGTTAATATTTCTGGTAAAAAGCCACAAAATGTTCTCACGGGAGGTCAATAGGTGGGAATGGAATCTCCGATAAGAAAAACTGCTACAAGGGACATCTGAGGAAGACTGGCAGGAAATGTGTTATTACCATTTAATAACAGATGGTAGTTTAGTCATTGCTGAGGACTTTGTAATACTGTTGAAAAAAATCAATTGCCTACAATTTTGTGAAGCAGCTGATTTTAATTTTCACTTTTTCACGGGGAAGAAACCGAGTCATGGAAGGGTGTATAATGAAGCAGCTCTGTTCAGCGAGTGAATTTGTGGCACAGATCAATCCTGGCAACTCAAATTATGGGTTTGCCATCCATTTCTTTGCTCATTAGGTCATCTTTCTTTTGGAGAAAATGAGAAATGATCTAAAGAAAAAGAAAGAAAATTTAAGAACTTTCCTCCCCAAGCCCTGTATTAATAGAGTCGACATTTCTCTGTTGATTGTCCTGAGGTCGGCCCCCTAGAGTTCGTGGGGAACTGGACTGCCTGGCCCTCAGAGCCACGCATGGTGCTCTTTATCTTTTACGCAGGGTGCAAAAGTGTTGCTTAGCAACAGTGATTCTTCCAGCTCTCACAACTGCTGCAGCCCGAGGAACTGACAATAGAGTGGAGTTTGAGAGCGAGATTCTCATTTTTCAGCTTCTTCATTGTGGTGAGGGGGAATAAAGAAAGAAAAGGCAAATAAGATGAAAGAATCACAATCAACAGCGCGGCGCAGAAAGGCTGTGGCTGATGGTGGAGAAGGGTTGAGCGTCATGCGTCGTACACATGATTAATAAATGCTGGCCGGGAGAATTAAAAGGGAATAATCACAGCGGCAGAGGTTAATTAGAGAAAATAAAGAGGCAGTACAATGAGGTGGCCGGGCAGTCTGGAAGTTTCTGACCAACTGGGTGTCTAGAGCACTTTCATCCCCTGTTTGGGGGGTTTTTGTTCCTTATTTTTCTCTTTTGGTCCAGGTTCTTGGGAAGTTTGAAGGGATATAGAAAGGATGGAGGGAAACTTTTTAAGTTTTTCTCCAGTTCACTCACTGGCAACCCTAGAAGTGGGTTAAGCAGCTTCTTCTTGAGTTCTAAGTGTTTAGCAAATGTTCAGGACAGCGACTTTCAGTGGTGATCTCGGGTTGGCCTCTTTGTGGCTCGTGCGCTAGAAGCCGAGCAGCGCTGGACACTTGGAAATGCTCCACAGCCTTCAAGGTAATTTTAATGTTAGAAATGCCCTCATTTCCTGGTTCATAGTCTTTCTCACTCTTTCCATCATTTCATGGAGATAAAATGGAAGAGCATGTGCTGACCACTCACATGAGATATTTCAGACCTGAGAGATTACAGTCTTTCATATCAAATGCAGTCACAGCCCTTTGTAGAGCAGTTTTCTGAAGGGAATCAGATGGGTTTTTCAGAGCTGAAGGAAGTCAGAGGATGAAATAAATAAAAGCAGAGAGGAAATTGAAAGGGGTGTGTGTGGGGGAAACATATGTTTTCAGATGATATTTTAAAATAGATGGAGAGTTGATGAGACAGAGATACTGAAGACTGACTCCAGATGGTGGGAATAGCAATGGCAAGCTGGTGTGAAGGGACAGAGCGCAGGCTGGCACCAGACGGGGGAGGAAGCGAGGGGAGAGGGAGAAAAAGGTTGCCGGGGAGGCTGAGGGAGGCTGCCGTGCCGGTGGGCAGGGCACTGAGAGCCTTTGAGGTTATGTAGAAAGAAATTAGAATTATTGAATCCATACCCAACACTTTCAGTGTAATCATTTACTCAGTAAGTTCACGTCTTGTAATAGACCTTCATTACGTTTGTGAAAAAGGCAGACTTCACTTTGACTCCTTTGCTAAGTCTCTGGTTATAGGCAAAACGATATTTAAATCAACACCAGTGAGAGGCCATGGAGGAAGTGGGCCAGAGGAAGATGCTATCAAATTTGTTTTTCTCTATACATTCAGATGATAGGGATACATATTGAAGAATATTTATGCTTTCTTGTAACAGCCTTGTAGAGTCCTAAATGACCTGATCTTTATGGGTTGATTGGGGTGGGGGAAGAATTACTGGGAGAGAGGAACTCGAGAAACAAGAAATTATTCCAATTCTAGCATAAGATATTCAGACTAGCTTCTCATTACTAAGAGAGAGAGAGAAATCCATCCACGTTCTCTTCATGTGAAATGATGTGGTTTTACTTGCGTAATAATTTTTTTTTAACATCACTGGGTTTCCTGACTCTGAGTTTGGCATTATGATTTCGTTCAGTGAGCATTGACTGCCTACTGTGTGTGAGAAAGCGTTCTAGGGCTACAAAGAGGAAAAAAGTCATAGTTCTGCCTTTGTCTTTTGTGTGAGCGAATGCAAATGTCTCCTTTCAATATCTGTACTCTGTGTGTGCTGCTGTGTTATCACCTGAGAGGGGCCTACAGCCTGAGTCCTAACACTGTCATAAATCTACACCCACTCCACTCTTTTGCCTCTTTTCAGCTGACCCATCGTTACTGATTCTGCCTTTTCTAACAACTGTTTACGCTTAGATAATTGTTGGTAGCAGCACTTTGCTATCAGGGTTACAGAAAACATAAAGATTCAAAAGGAGATTATTTTAAGTGTTCATTTTATGGAGGGCCATGAATTAAAATGGCAACCCTTGTCTCGTCCATTAAACAAGGAAGAGAATTTGTATGCAGAAGGTGACTGCCCTTGTGTCATTAGAGTCTTTTGCATGGAGCTGTGACTATTATGTCAATAAAAAAGTCTAATGTCTTCATTTATTGCGTGGCTCCTGTCATGATTCAGGGAAATGCCAATAATTTCAGTTGTCCTGATGAAAGTGGTTGCTTTTGGGAGGGTTGCATTCCAGTGTCATCAGACGTGGATTCAGCCTTATCTTTTCAGTTTACATTTCTCTTGGACTTTTTCATTTGTTCTTGTTGTTTGCCATGGAAACCTGTTTGTAAATCTTTTGTTGGTAATGCTGTAACCAGCATAGTACAGGCAGAGACCCCAGCGCCTGACAATACAAAAAATGACTAGTTTAGCGGAAATGGAGGCAAGCCTATTGCTATAGGGAACAGAAAAGATGCACTCTATTATTGAGTTCATTTTATTTGCTAAGAGTAAACAAATAGTTATGGTGAATTTTATTTGGAAACAATAAAGAATTGACAGTGTGTGGGCAAAAATTCCCGAAGCAGTGGTAGCTGAGAAGTGAAAACTCCTACAAGTGTAGTTAAATGAAATATAAGCTGAGAGGTATAACAGTTTGCTGGTTATTGATACTGTGATTAAGAAGGGCAGAGGAAACGATGCGGGTGCTAGGATCAAAGAGATGGGCCCAGAGTGAGGTGAAGAGTAGAGACAGGTTAAGGAAAGATAGATTGATGTGATGAATCCAGTTTAAAGCTCTGTTAAAAATATACAGTCAAAACCGAGTAGCTCTAAAAAATTGTGTAAATATTCTGTCCTTTACAGACCCTTTACGAATGTCTAAACGACTTCTTGAGGCTAATCTAAGATACTACCCTCAGCAAAACTTTTTGAGGACTAAGTGTTCTATGGAAATCATGTTATGCAGCCAAAGCAATTAGCTGATTGAGGGTGAGGACAGAGAGAAGAGAGCTAAAGTAAGGAAGGTGGTGGGAAGATAAGGAAGAGGGACTTAGAATTTCACTAGTATCCGAAGCCCAAATAGATTTTATTTTTCTTTTAGTCAGAATCTATTTTGTTTTCCCAAAGTCACAATACAACGGGATCATTTTGACATATTACATTTTTCGATGGGGGAAAATAAATTGAGATGCCTATGAGTTCTGTCCTCTTTAAAGCAAAAAGCACTGCATCACTGTTGTGGATAATGTTACATTTAGAGGTTTAGAGCTGGAAGGTAATCTAGTCTGACCTCTTCATTGCACTGATGAGGAAGCTGCAACCTACAAGGTTAAATGACTTTTTCAGTCTAGTTAGTGGATTAGTAGAGATCAGAACCCAGGTACCCAGGTTCTCTTACATCCCAGTTCTGGCCTCTTTTGCTTAGTGCTCTGAGGACTGGCCGGGGAAGGAGGCATGAGAAAGCCAAACCCAATCTGCCCGGCCACTTTCTCCAAAAGCTGATGTCCATAGACTACTCCTGACTGACACCGAACAAAGCTAACCGGTGGCCAGGAGGTGAACACCACTGGGGTGTCCTTCTGTCTTTGAGCATAGGGTGCTCTAAATTCAATTCAAGGTAAATTAATATAGAAAATGTCCGAGATCCCAGTATGACTTGAGCCGTACTTTCCTTACTTTACCATACTTACGTTACATTCTCGAGTTATGCTCTAAATCTGATTTGCTTCAAATTCCTTAAGCTCAGCAATTGGCCTAGCAGTTTAGTGGTTTGACTTTAAGAGGTAGAATTGTGACTATCCTAGTTTGACATCCTTAACTCAGTGTTTTCCGGAAGTTTATTGATTTAGAATTTAAAAGAAATGCTACATCTACGGGAACGTGTACTTGGTTTTGGCCATCTTTCCTCATCAGTTTCCTTCACTCTGACCTTGATCCCCTTATCACTCCCTCCACCTGCTTTTCTTAGGCTGGATTTTCCCCAACTCAGTCCATACCTTGGCCAGATGTCTTCCCGTTTTACCACCCACTGGATAACTGTCTACTGGTTAGGACATTTGTGAGACTTGTCTTTCAGGGCAAGAGTTCTGAAACTTTAGTCGACCTAAGAAGAGTCCCAGGAGCTGAGTCTTGGACCCCCACCTCTTAGATCCCGATACAGTTGGTCTGAGATGAGGCCTTGGAACCTGTATTTTAAACAAACACTAGCATTGACTTTGATGCAGGTGGTCCATGAACCACAGTGCTTAACGATGTCAAATTTTGGAAGCACTAATATAAATCACAGGGACAGTTACACTTTGGATCCCTTTACCTAATTATAAGGAGCTTTTTCAGTGCTATTCCAGCCACTGGTTCTGTCTGTTGGCCCTAGTCTTTTCCTCACTAACACTTAAGAATAGTTGATGGGGAAGAATTCTAGTCTCTCATACAGTATTGTCATTCTTCCAGTTGATGAATCTGGTTCAGTGAATTTCACTTTCAATACTGTGAGGCTTGGAAGCCAAGAGGTGACCATACTGTGTTATCTGATGTTAAAAGGGACTTGAAAGCACATGCTACCACCAAGGAATGACATTTTAGAAGAAACAGGTTTTAAGCAGTAGTTGACTCCTGGCCTTATTTAGACTCTTAAGAACTCACAAGAGCAAATGAAGTTGCGTAATGATTCTTAAGGTGTCAGACCACAGATAAATAGAATTTTCTGTGGAAAGCTTGGAATGGAAAATAGTCTTTCATAAAAATAACACAATGTTTCCTGATTCTGAGGAAAAAAATTTATCTCTGTACAAAAGAAGGTCAGCGAGAACTTTGGTGTGATTCATGGAGTATGAAAAACACCTGCGGTAGAGGCTTAGTAAACTGGTCTAGGACATTTTAAAAAAAGATTTTCACAAGACGTGTATTGATTTGTGTATGAAGCAGTAGATATTTCAGGAAGAAATACTTTTTTCCTCCTCTAGTGGGTGAACTTACATGTATTTGATCAAGATAGAGATTTGTGCATACGGGAGCCAAAGAGGGCCTACGTATCTTTTCCCTTTTCTTGATTCTATCAACTCTTTAATCTTGAAGAAAGCACTTAAAAAGTTTTGACCACATAGAGTTGCACATTCTTTCTCCTATTTCAGCTTGTTGGCAAGAGCGACATTCTGGAAATGTTATTCAGTGTTCACGGGCTTAGCAGACTGAATAAACACTGATGGCGTTTTTTCACTGCTGTTGGAGGGCTGATGAGCTTGGCGCTGGGTACCTAGTTCTTTCAAAGTGCTGTGTGATGGGAGGAGGAGACCGAAGCAAACTAAGGGAGACCAGAAACCACCTTCTCCTGCTGACTTCTCTCCTTTCTACCCTTAAAACTCATGGTCCTCTAATAAAATGCCTCAAACACTCTGGCACCACCATGCATTTCTTTGCCAAATGCTTCTCCTCTGAGTCACCAAGATAGACACAGCCAGGTGAAAGGAGACCAAATCTTGAAGAATCTTCATTTGTTTGTGTTAAAATGAAAAAAAAAAAAAAAGGACTGACCTGATTTTAAATTACTAGAGATGGGCTTAAAATTTTTTCCCTCCTTTTTCTTCCTCTTGGAAGGTGCACAAGAAGCCAAGAAAAAATAAAATACAATGAATTGAAAAAAAGCAATCTATATTCCCTCCTATTCTCCTGTTATAAACTTTTCCCAGCTCAGGGAGAATCTCCTGTGAGTCCACTTTGGACCCTGTCCATCTGGGCTAGTTACTGCAAGTTTCAGAAAGACTTTGTTGTAATATAATTTCACCAGTTGCTTGGCATGGGTCCCTGATGGACAGGATGAGAAAACTGATAACAGAAGCTGGTGAAAAGGCAGAGGCTTTTAATGTCTTATTCAATTCACTCTTCATAAGAGATATCAGATGTGAAGGGGCCTGGAGCAGTTCCCAGTTTTGATGAAAGCAAAGAGTCAAAATAGAAAAAGAGTTAAAAAGTGCTTTGAAGAACTGGAACTATTTGTATTAGTCAGGCATGCTGGGTACTGAAGGAACTGGCAGGTGCCATTATTATTTTATAAATTGTATAGATAAAGAAAAGTCCGTGAGAATTAAAATATGTTAAGTGTTGTGACTAGCTTAAAAAGACACAGCCAAAATAGATTTGACCATGGAAATTATAGATAACTCAGACTAACATTGAATACATAGATGATAAATAGAAGACATATCGGATCAAATTGTCAAATAATTTTACTATCATTTCTGGAGGAACCTAGTTACCAACTGAGTTTTGTATAAACTAAATAGCAGTAGACTAATCTAACTGCCTTCTGTGTACAGGACAGATAAACCACGGGACAATAATAGCTGTGTTCATCTTAACTTTAGCAAGCTGATACTTTCTCTTGACTCTAGTAATGGTTTATAAATGAATGAGTGTCACATCCATAGAACATTTATATTTGTTTGCACAAGCAATGAAATGATATGAGGAGTGATAGAACATAAGGCCCAGTTCTGCTTAATATTTCTGTGGGTAATTTGATTAAGAATTAGAGAATATGACGTCAAATTCGCAGATTTCATGGAGTTGCCGATACTTTGTAAAATATGAAAAAATTCAAGTCGACCTTAACAAATTAAAAAAATTATATGCTGTAAGATTATATTAATTATGGGTTAAATATCAGTAGCAAATACAAGATGAAGAAAAACTAACTGTCCTGTAGTAGCAATTCAAGCATAAGTTACGAAGAATCTCAGTTGGAGAGATGGAGGCTACATGATTGAATTTGGGGAAAATTTTAGAAGAAACTTGAAGGTACCCGAAAGCTGATTGGATAAGGATGTGTTTTTGTTTTGTATTGACACTGTATTTTGTAGGCTACTTATTAGTCTCATACTCCATTTCTGTGTAGTAGAAAAAACAAAATCTAGCTATGATTCTTGATCCTTTATTTGTTCTTCCATTTATTGAAATGTCACAGCTACAGTAAACACTCTCAAGATTTTTTTCTTTTTTTTGAGGAAAATAAGGATCTAAGTTCAAATGTTCCAACAGGATAAATGTTATGATTGAGACACTACAAGGGGCAACCTCCCCCCTGCCACCCAGCCCCACAACACCAGAATTCCACTTGTAGACTCATGAAGTCTTCTTAGCTAATTGTGAAGTACTGCCTTGTTTCCTTGCTTCCTTGTGGTCAGGGGCTATTTTAGTAAGCCGGCACAGAGAGGATGGAGGCTTGGACCCAGACAGCGGTGGTAGGAAGGGAAATATACAGACAGATCTGAGCGATTCAGGGGGTGGAATTGACTTTGGGCTGTAGAGGAGAGGGAGAAGTCAAAGTTATGCTGAGGTTCTAGTTGGGGTGATTGATGAGATGGCGGTGGGGCACCGCGTGTGTGTGAGATGAACTTGACTTCGGTCGTGTTGAGTCTGAAGTGTCTGCTAGACAGTTGGATGTGTATGTCTAAAGCTCAGTAGGGATATGTATTTAGGCTGAAGAGCAGGAAGTGAACAGCAGGGACCAGTAAGCATGAAAGGTGAGTTCTGAGCCAGGTGGGAAATGGCTAATAACAAAACTGGATGGGGGCAGCGAGGCTGCTCGGCTTTCTGATTCCTAATCCCTGGCCCTTGGCCTCAGGTGTCTTGGTGTAACACAGGTCAGCGAGGTGGATAAGGACTAAAAGAAAAATGTTAAGTGTGACTGATTTGTTCATTCTAAAAATATATTCTTATAATTAAGGGGAAAAAACAGAGGAGGGAATGCCCAAGTACTTGTGCTTGAGAAGATAGACATTATCTTTGTTTATAGCAAGAATCTATGTTTGCAGTTTTATCAGGCAGAGATTCTTGGGGCGATACTGTTTTGTAAGCAGTTCACTGCGGAGATAGAGGCTCTTGAACAACCTAAACTTATTTTATTGAAGTATAGTTGATTTAAAATGTTGTTTGAACAGCTTAAGTGCCGTATTTGTCTGACTGGGCAGGAATTCCATTTTCCCGGGGCTCACAGTGCCCCTGGGGGAGATGCAGCGGTCAGCCTTGGCCAGGTTAGGTGTGAGTGGCGAGCGGGACACCCATGGACAGCCGGAACGTGGGGGCCAGAGATCCGGGCTGGGAGTGTGAGCTTGGGAGTCATCGATCTAGAGGCAGTGCGTGTGCTTTGTATCTTCACCACGCAGTAAAACGTGACGTGCAATCATTTTTAAGTTTAAAAGAAGGCACAGTGCTACAAAAGGTTAACTTAAATATTAGAACCATGAAATTATTTTTCTTAGAAAGACACGTCTGTTTTCATTTTCTTCTTTTAACTCTCACGGGGACTTTCATTCAGAGGAGCGATTGATTGTGTCTGGGAGGAGGCGGGTACGGGAGGAAGGCGGAGCTGTGCTTGGGGCGTGGTGGTGAGTGAAGGGCGGTCCTTGCCCTCCCACCTCCCGTTCGCTGTTTTAGCCACTTCTGGCAGCCCCACGCCTGTCCTTAACCCCTCGACTCTCCTTTGCTCTTCACAGGTCGCTAGTACCCCACTTTTGGGGTAAACTCGGAGGCTACTCTTCAGTCCATCTTTATGGGTCTCTGTGCCTCCGGCTTTCTCTCCCGCGCTCATCTCTCTCCTTTCTCCAGTGCTGTTTCCCCTGAGCTCTGACCTTGAAACTTCCCCAGAAGGTCTGGTGCTTCCCACTCTGATTGCTCCCTGAACAGGCTCATTGGATCCCGGACTTCAGTTACCATCTCTAAGCCGATGGTCCGTTTTTGGCGTTCAGCTCTCACCTTGAGTTCTCCAGCTGTGCCCCGGACACGCCCCCACTTACATGTGTAAATGCGGGTCCCTTGAGCAACTCAGACTTCTTGTGCCTAGGAATGGCCTCGTATTTCTCCCATAGGCCTGTTCCTCCTTCCTTGTGCCTCGTTCCTGAATGTCAGTGTCCTCCAGACTCTGCTCAGGACAGAAAAACCAATGTCAGCTTTGATTTCTTCTCCTTCATCCCCTATAAGATCCTGTCAGATCAACTAGATCTCCTTGTTATGTCTCACTTTTTCACTCTCCTCTGTCACCACATGAGTTCCAGCTCCGTCCTTCTTCATGGGGAGTGCTGTGTAACCCTCATTTTGAACCACACCATCCCACCCCCAGAGCTTTGCATGTGCTGCTGCTTCTGCCTCAAACAGCCTTTTCGTCTTCGTTACCCGCTTAGGACGTCGCCTGTGCTCATTTCAGATGTTACTTCTGGGAAGCCTTCCTTTAACCCCGGACATTGGAGTATTCGACTCTGGAGAAGGGTTGGCAAATACTTTTTATTTCACTTGCCAGCCTCAGTCAGTTTTCTGGAATGTTGGGGTCAGCGAGATTCTGAGGTCAAGTCCATCCTCTGTGGGAAGGGGTGCTGTCATTATTCTTTGCTGGCAGCACCTGTGACTGATATCTGCCTCCCTTCTTTTATAGTCACTGTAGTCAACTGTGTTTCTGTCGACCGAATATTCCAGTTTCCTTTCCCATGCTTCCGTTCCCTGCAGGAGGATTGTTCCTTCTGGCCTGGCTGGACTCAGGAATGGCCATTGACTTACCTTGGCCAATGAAATGAAGGCAGAGGTGATGGTGTCACTTCTGGGCAGAAGTTTCATGAACCAGTATGTGGTGCTCTGCATCTCTTCCTGTACACTAGGAGTGACGATGTGGAGATAGATATTTGGGTCCCAGGGTGAGAATGTGGACCCTTAGGTGATTCGTGGTAGACATGTAGCATGAGTGAGAAAAAAAACTGCTGTCAGTGGGAGACACTGATAATTTTGGGTTGTTTGTCCCCACAGCGTAATCAAGCCTATCCTGATTGGTAGACAATGTCTACTGTGGTGTTTTCTGTTTTACAAACGGTCAGATTCAGAACAGAAATCGATTAGCTGACTTCAGAATGTATCAGGAGCCATTTAATTCGTTTTAAACTTTCAGTTTCTGAGTGATTTCCATGTGAATTTTTTTTCTTCTAATGATGGATTATGGAAAATCATATCTCAGGTGCTTGTTATAAAATCTCAATTATGTGGAGGTCAGGACTGCAAACCAGGGTGGAGAAAACGTCATGTAATTTCCAAGATCTCAGACATCTGAAGTAGCTGTCACACATTCCAAATACCGGAGCCCCAAGACATTATTGCTTTATAGGCACCACTTCAAAGGCTTTAGTTCTAGTTGCACAGGTTTAACAAGCTTAGTTATCAAATTCCTCTGCTTTAGCCGATTACAGGCTACTAATTAAGAGAGGTGGATTGTGAACACTACTAGAGGCAGTTCTACTGAAAACAGGCTGAAGAGAAAGTCTGAAAAAGAAGGAGACAGAAAACTTAAGAAGTGACCCAAGAGTTCATAAATCCCTGCCATAGGGAGGCTTTTAGGATTGCAGCACGCAGTCCTGTATGAATCAGTAGCCAGAGGGCCTCAGTGATGATTTATCGAATGAGGATGAACTTTAGTCATCAAGAAGAAAAGTTTAATCATGTATTATACCCCAACAGGGCAGGGTTGTCTTACGAAACTTAACCATAAAAAGTAAAAGTGAGGGACTTCCCTGGTGACGCAGTACTTAAGAACCCACCTGCCAA
The DNA here is from genome assembly GCF_003676395.1 of Aethalodelphis obliquidens. NCBI lineage: Eukaryota > Metazoa > Chordata > Mammalia > Artiodactyla > Delphinidae > Aethalodelphis > Aethalodelphis obliquidens. Next base: position 13,011,332 of record NW_020837967.1, on the reverse strand, counting down.
TGCAGGGGACACGGGTTCAAGCTCTGGTCCGGGAAGATCCCACATGCCGCGGAGCAACTAAGCCCGTGCGCCACAACTACCGAGCCTGTACTCTAGAGCCCGCGAGCCACAACTACTGAGCCCACGTGCCTGGAGCCCGTGCTCGGCAACAAGAGAAGCCACTGCAATGAGAAGCCTGTGCACAGCAAGGAAGACCCAACGCAGCCAAAAATAAATATATATATAGGAAAAAAAAAGTAAAAGTGAGGTAAAAAACAGTGTTAGTTTTCAGAAACCCCAGTCATTCAACAAACTTACTGTTGACAACATTAGACATTGCTAGTCACTGGGGGCACAAGGAGATGTTAACTGTCTCTGTCATCCAGGAGTACACAGAGATAGAAAAATAAATGAATGTGAACACTGTGTCTTGTGTTTTCCTGTAGGTGTACCCAGATATGATAGAAGCTCAGAGAAGAGAGGCAGGCAGATTCTTGGTGAGGGAGAGTAGATGGTGGATTAAGAAAGATCCCTTGCAAAAGAAGTAGTTGGGAGTCTAGATGGATAGTTTAGCAGACAAACAAGTTGGTTAGGATTGACCCTGGGGGTGGGGGAACAGACAGTGAGCACCAAGTTGCCCAGGCATGAAAGTGTGTGATGTATTTGTGGTGAGGGCAGGGCCTGTGGTTCTAGAGGGAGATGAGGTTGGCTTTCCATTTTCCCTAGGGTTGGCAGTTATACGAGCTGTGACTAGATTCCTTATTACTGGTAACTATTCTTGATTTTTAGTTTCACCAGAAGTCTGATTTCTAATTTGCACCTTCAGAAACACAATCTCCAAGCCATTCTTTGGTTTTAGTGTTTTAAAGAAAAATTTTTTCAGGGAAACAGGTAAAGAGCATTGGTAACCTTGTAGAAATAGCATCATGCTGTTTGAGTTATGGCGTCTTAACGCAATTGCTACAAAGTTAGAAATCTACCAGTCATTGATTTCCCCTTACAAAAATTGTGCAGCTTTGCATAAGCTAATATCGACTGTGGGGTATTTCTAAACACAAAACACAAAATACAAATGAGCTCTATTTTATATTGGCCCTAATAATAAACAGCATAGAATTGAACCTTTAAATTCCTGTGAAAATTATGGTGAAGCACAATCAATGGTACTGCTCCTGTCTCTTTAGTTTCTTTTCTATATCACTGCACCAGTAGAATGCTAAATCCTGACCAGTGAATACATATTTATGGATTTTTTTTCAAAATACATTTTATCAAAGGAGTATTTTGAAGATAAGGCAAAGTAGCCTATTTTAAGAAAATCCTAAATGAAAAAGTGCACATTTCCATTTCCACCTCTCCCCAATGTATCTAAAATATTTTTATGTTTATTCATGATGTCTGAGAGACTTGTCTACCCTGCAGAGTATGATGCCAATGAGGAAGAAATATCCTGTTGTCTGGCTGTCATGGGGTTCATTTGTATATATATATATATATTTTCATATTTGTGTATGTATATTAGAATAAAATTTTACTTTAACAAAAGTAAACTTTTTAATCTTTATGGAGAAAAAATGGTTTTAACGTCTTAATTAAATGAGCATTTACGTGTTTGGTGTTTTAAAAACGCTGTTTAAAATACTCTGTTGTAAAAAATTCAGTGTTTTTAAAACAATGAGAAGAAAGCTGATGGAACTTAATAAAGTCTCTGAAGTATATTATACTTTTGGAAAAAATACAGAGATTTCAAGAATAGAATGCGATGGAGCATGAGAAAGAAAAGGGGTCCTCGCATGGAAGCTGAGCAGCTTTAGAGGTGATTCTTTCCAAATCTGCGGTCGTTTGTCTTCTAAGAGTTCACGGTATTGGTTCACAGCTGGGAGGAAGCTGTTTAGGCACAGCGAGGGTGACAAGCACGGTGATGCTGCCTGAGCAGAGAGGAGATCAGATGGGCATAACCCTTTCACATTTTTCTGCACTAACCCACTGGTCTCTTCTCTAAAAAGCATTCATGTGCGACAGGGCTAGCCATGCATAAACTCCCCGCCAGGCTTCCTAATGAGTTGACCAAGAACCATGACCAGACCAGGTGGTTAAATTCACGTCAAGGTTTGGCAGCAAGCAGGCACGCCCCAGGCAGGAGTGTGTGACCCCGGTGCTCTGGCGAATGTTGCTGGGGATTTAACAGGAGGAAGACGGCAAGGTTACTTCATTCATTCAGTGTTTCTTGGAAGTCTATCCCGCATAAGGCACTGTGAGTTTGTAGTGAGACTCTTCAGCTATTGTGAGCCTCATTTTTTCACTCAGAGCCTTGAGCTTTAATCTGATCTTTTTATACTTGGGCAACCATTCAGTTGTGTTTATTCAGTGTCCATTCAGCAGGCAGAGAGAAAGGGAGTCTAGGTTCTTGCCCATAAAACAGTTAAAGTGTCACCGAGGAGAGGAACAGTATATATAAGGCAGTTGGGGAACAAGGCAACAATGTATACAACTGCATCCAACACCCAGACCATAAACAGATGTACTGAGCAGAACCGGACATTTGTGGTTGAATTAAAGGGGCAGAGAAATTTGAGGACGACTCAAGGCCACTCCCATTCTCTGGACTCTAGGATTTAATCTCAGTTCCATCAGTCTGAGACCTCAGTGGCTGGTTTATGCATCCAGCAGTTGGCTGGGCCTGGAAACCAGCATATGGTACCCAGGTATGTGGGACCTTGTGCTGGAAATTCAGGTTACAACTTTACACCAGAGACTGTCTTTTTCTGAGATGGCAGATGTATTAGTCATGACTCTGTGGGGACAAGTGAGAGAAACCCAGTCTACAGTGGCTTCAGTAGGAAAGGGAACACTGGCTCTGGAAGGGTACCAGATCTGTTAGAGTTGTAGGGAGAGCTGAGGGACCACAGCGCAAAGAGAGAGCGTCTTTCTTCTAGCGTTGTATGCATACTTAAGGAAGAACTCGGATTGTGGGTCATATGTACCCCTTAGACAGATGACTGTTGTGGTGGTGGGGAGGGGTGGGCTCTGTCCGCAGAAGAGGGACAGGGAAGCTTCCTGGACAGATAAAACAGCTACACAGTTCAACCAATTTAAATAGACTCTTGCTTGCCCTGGGGTCACTCCGTGCTGCCCCGGGTCTGCCTAGATAGGCCCTCCAAACTTACTTTATATTCTTATACCCTAAAAATCTTTAAAGCTTTTATACCCAACGGGGCTCTGCTGGCCTCTGGTAAGCATTAATGTTTATACTTATCGCTGTGGTCCTTGGTCTATGAAGCAGTCAGCAGGAAAAGGGCACATACCTCCTGCATTTCCTGTAATTTTCCCTTTTAAGATAAGCGTATTTTCAAGTCCTTAGGGATAGGGACAGTATTCTTCCCTCCTGTGCTAGTTCGCTGGTATAGGACCAAGCTGGGCAATGGAGTGGGATGAGGGGATGGCTAGTTGTGGCATCAGACTATTTATTCTACTCTCTTGACACATTCTTTTTTTTAAACTTTTTTTGGGGAAAAATCTCAAACTTACAAAGGTTTTAAAGTACACTATAAAAAACATTTCTTTTGCCCCTGAACCATTTGAGAGTAAGATGCCAGCATGATGCCGCGTCACCACTGGATATTTTAGTGTGGCTTTCTTATAAGCCAGGGCATTCTCCTACATCGTCACAGTACAACCATCAAAATCAAGAGACTACTACTGATTTGTTGCTGTCATCTAATCCTCAGACCCCATTCCCGTTTTGCCAGTTGTCCTAATACCCTTTAGAGCAGAAGCATCCAGTCTAGAGTCAGCTGCTGCATTTCCTTGTCCTGTTTCTTTAGCTTCCTTCAACCGGCAACGATTCCTTAGTCATTCAGTGACTTTCATGATGATTTTGAAGGTCAGTTGATGTTCTTCAACTTGAGTTTGGCTGATGTGTCTTCATGACTGTATTGAGGTTAGGCTTCGCAGGCAGGGATTCCATGGACATGGTGCTGTATTCTTTTCCTTGCCTCCTACCAGGTGACACACATTTTTGATTTGATCCATTACTGGTGATGTTCACTTAATCACTTGATTAAGGTCATGTCTGCCAGCCTTCTCCTCTGTAAAATTACTTTTTTCCCCTTTGTAATTAATACGAACTTTGTAGAGAGTCCTTTGAGACTAGATATGCATCCCGGTCCTCTCACCAGACTTTTAATTTGTTCGTTCATGGTTTTTTTTTTTTTTTTTTTTTTTTGCGGTACGCGGGCCTCTCACTGTTGTGGCCTCTCCCGTTGCGGAGCACAGGCTCCGGATGCGCAGGCTCAGTGGCAATGGCTCACGGGCCCAGCCGCTCCGTGGCATGTGGGATCTTCCCGGACCGGGGCACGAACCCGTGTCCCCTGCATCGGCAGGCGGACTCTCAACCACTGCGCCACCAGGGAAGCCCCATTGGTGTATTTTTATCAGTACAGACTTATGATTTCCTATTTAATTCAGTGGGTTATAATCCATCACTATCATTATTTATTTTGGTCCTAAAATGGTCCCACACCTGGCTAGTGTGACCCCATATAAGCAAGTTTCTGTGTCTTTTTGACACAATTCTGTCATTCTTTAGGCACCTCCTTAGTTTCTGACACATGAAGGTATTCTAGGCTCATCTGATATTCTCCCTGTCCATCTTTGGAATCATCTATTTCTCCAAGGATCCCTGGTTTCTTTTAGTGAAGAATGGTTTTAGAAACCAAGCATTAGGGCATTAGGTATGCTTATCGCTATTGGGGTGTTGCTGCTTCCGAAGCCTGGCTCCTGTCATCTTCTATATATTTACTTATTTGACCCCCCCCGCCCCGTATGTACTAAGTTGCATGTCACTGTGCTGGCTGTCTTTCGCACCCCACACCCGTGGGAGGCTCTGCCATCCTGTAAGGCACTATAGCTCTCCCCTACCTTTAATGGTGGCCACATTGATTTTTAGGCCAGCTTAGGAAACAAATGGAAAGATGTCTTATCATTCAGTATCATAACCCATAACTGCAGTTTTGCTGGGCTTAGTAGATGTGATGGTAAAGTAATACTGGATCAAATTGTAAAGTAACACATACCAGAATGTTACTCTCTGGGCGAGTATCCTTTGTGGGAATAGCCCTGTTGGGAGGTCACATGCTCGTGCCATTGATGCCACTGAAGTTCTGTTGCTCAGACAGGTTTGGAACACCTCCTCCTGCGACTGCTTTTATAACTGCCTTACGAGCCAGTTCAGAAACCCAGCCTTGTTACTCTCCTGTCATAGTCCTCCTTAAAAGCAACCAGAGCTACTCAAACATCTTTGGGAAAGTGGTATTATTTCCACCGTGAGCCCCTTAAGAGCTGAGGCTGTCTTCACGTGGCATAGTGTCCAACGCAATAATTGTTGAATAATTCAATGAATGAATCTTATTTTTGGTTCAGTTTTCTCCAGCTTATGTATCAGATTTAGTTCCAGATGACTCAGCTGTTTCCAAAAATGAAATCCACCCTCAAAGTATGAATATTTACCACAGTTGAGAAGAATCAAAAGTTTATGTCTCAGGCACTGAATATAATATCAAAAGAGGAATTTTCACTGAGTTTTGAGCAGCCTCAAGAATATGTATATAATGTTCCAAAGCACCCAGTTAGAAGGTGATGACATTCTTTTATTGTCCATATAAGTTGTGGTGTTTGTTAAAAGATTAGCATCACTCTTTTATAGTCAGTCATATTTTATATGCATCATAAACTAAATGCTGAGAGTAAGATCACAGCCACCAGAAATATCTCCCTGTGTTTTATCCTTCACTGATGGTGATTTGTGATCAGAGCTACTAGCTGCAACATCATATAATGCTATTCTCACCACTAAAGAACGTAATACATGTTGTTCAAAGCAATAATATAATAATTATTGATATAAAATATCCATATTCTGCTCCTCCCCTGAGCGTTCTATCTTGTCATTGCCCAAGGCTCTGTCATGTCCCCTTATTATACAAAAGAGGAAAGATCAACGTAGAACAGAGGCAGAGCTTCCCCGAGGGGTTCAGAGAACAAAACAATGATCATGTATGTCAGTGTCTGTTGGTTCCTCCAAATGTTTGTATGACTGAAATATTTAAAAAATTAACAACTTTGGCAATCTTGAAGGAAGAAAACAAAGTTGAACAAATAGAGGAATATGCAGCTCAATATGTGTGATTATGTGTTTGTGGGGTGCATGGGGAGTGGGTAAATGAAGATAGGAGCCACAGACCTTCATGAGGGGTCATTGCCCCTCTTCAGTCTTTAGGTTTGGGTTAGAGGTTGCTGGGCCTCTGTGTGTATTTACCCCGGGAGCTCTTTCAGAGCCCCTGTTATGTCAAGGCAATGTGGGGTTGGGGCTTGGAGAAAAGGATGAGGTTCCAGTCTTCAACTCACAAATTCCGTGTGCCTGCCCTCGAGCAGGTTATTTAACCCCTTTCCTGTCTCTAGAATAGGATGGTCACACAGGTGTATTGGGAGGCTTAGTGAAAGCACCCACCAAATAAATCACATAAATGAAAGTCTATCAAAGTGTTGTTTTCCCTGTGTTTTATATTGTATTAAAAAAAACTCAAGATGGTGGCACTGCTTCCTTTTCACCAACTCGTTTTCTTTCCCAGTCCCTGCCCACTTGTCTCTCTACCAGGGCGGTGCCCACGATAACTTTCCCAGATTGCCATGCCCTATGGGAGACTCTGGGCAGAGTTTATAGGGAAGGTTTCACAGAGGCAGGCTGATAGGCACCTTCATGGGAAGGTTGGATTTCTAGATAGAAAAGCAAGGGAAGGTTCTAAGAGAAGGGCATTTACTATAAGATTTACCATTTATATTTGGGAGATAGGAATACAGACGTTCTGATGTTTCTATTAAGGCTGTCAGCCAGAGTCACACGTGCTTCTTATGGTTGGATCAATTGATACACCCGTCCCCTGGATCAGGGAGCAAACTGGAATCAACAGTGCCACCAAGTGGCACCAGGGTAATCAGCAAGTGGAAACACTAAGACAGCAACTTCTTCCAGGGCATTGGCCAAGTGTCTGTCTCTGTCTCTTTCTTTTTCTAAAAATCAAGGATATTTTCCTTGGCTGGATAGAGAGAGAATGATCTGGGAAATGAACCTTCCTCTGACATGTGGCAAAGTATAGATAGATGATTCTTCTTTATTAAGAAATCAAAACTGTTGAAGACCTGCCCAACTGAGCATGTCATGGAGGTAGATACCTCTGCGTATGTGTATACAGGTCATTTGTAAAAACAGCAGCATGGGGCTGTGTGCTGGGATTTGAGAAGTATTTCGAGGTGCATCGACCAGGAATGAAGGTCCAGGATGATATATACTCTAGACAATTCTAAACAGTATAGACAATAAAAAGGACTATATTTAGGAAAGGAAAACATTTATTATACTCGGTGATATTTTCAGTTTTTATATCGAGGATTTGTTTTTCTGATTGTAAAAGTGCTCACCATGGTAATTTGGAAAATTTATTATTAAAAAAAATACATTTTACTTGTTCAAACGTTTTGTAAGTAACACAGGATGTTAAGATTTTCAAGATATGCAGACGTCTACTTCATCCGTGTCCATTCTTCTGTCATTAAGACAAGAATATATTTGTACTTATGCTGCTGTTTTCACTTTTAGGTCTACTTTTAGATGCAAAAGGTGAGATGAACTTCCAGCCTCAATTGTTGCTTTCCCCATTGCTTGTCTTTTTTCTCACCTGTAGAACACATTATCTATATCCACCCTCCCCTCCATTCCTGAGTTTCAGAATAGTGACTGTGGTGAGAGCCAGAATTCTAGAGTCAGTGTCTGCAGTATTCATTTTACTCCATCGTTTGGCTCTTTGTGGTATTGCTTTCCTAAGCGCTAAAGCACTTTCTTGTGGTCATGAATGGTGTTGGGCTGCTAAAAGCTTTATCAATCCTGTTGTGCCCGAGAGGCATTAACCCCAGAGGAGAGAGATTTCCTCCTACCTTCTGGGTGTATTGGGTGGGACGGACGGGTGCTAGGGGATTTCTGAACGAGATGGAAGTGAGGCACAGAACACCAGGAGGGTGAGTGGAACCAACAGAACATCGGATGAATTCTAACTATGAAAAAGACCATGGTTTTATTTTTACTCTCAAAAGTAATTTAAAACTTACCTTACTGTGCAGCAAATACGAAGGGGATAAGTGAGGTAAGAAGCTTTTATTTCTTTTTCCTCATTTTTTTTTTTAAAAAGAAAGGTAGATGAAGCATGGTTTTTCAGTACTGCTCAGACCAAAAAGCAAGGTAGACTCTAACAACCTTAATTTAAAAATAAGTATTATAATGTAGATAATTTTTGGATTTGGATGGCTATTATTTTAATATATTATTTTTATTATGATTAAAATATGATTTAAATTTACTATGTAAACCGTCTTTAAGTGTTCAGTTCTGTGGCATTAAGTACGTTCACATTGTTGTGCAGTCATCACCACCATCCATCTCTAGAACTTTTTAATCTTCCCAAACTGAAACTCTGTACCCATTAAACAATAACTCCCCATTCTCCTCTCCTCCTGGCCACTGGCAACCACCATTCCACTTTCTTTTTTTTTTCTTTTTTTTTTTTTTTTTTGCGGTACGCGGGCCTCTCGCTGTTGTGACCTCTCCCGTTGTGGAGCGCAGGCTCATCGGCCATGGCTCACGGGCCCAGCCACTGCGGCATGTGGGATCTTCCCGGACCGGGGCACGAACCCATGTCCCCTGCATCGGCAGGCGGACTCCCAACCACTGCGCCACCAGGGAAGCCCCACCATTCCACTTTCTATCTTTATGAACTGATCACTGTAGGTACCTCATATACATGGGATCATACCGTATTTGTCCTTTTGTGACTGGCTTAAATCGCTTAGCATGATGTCTTCAAGATTCATGTGTTTTAGCATGTGTCAGAACTTCCTTCCTCTTTAAGGCTGAATAGTATTCCATTGTATGTATCTATCACATTTTGTTTATTTATTCACCCATCAGTGGGCACTTGGGTTACTTCCTCTTTTTGGCTGTGGTGAGTAATGCTGCTATGACCATGGATGCACAAATTCCTGTTGGAGTTCCTGCTTTCAGTTCTTTTAGATATATACCCAGAAGTGGAGTTGCTAGGTCATATGGTAATTCTATGTTTAATTTTTTTAGAAACTACCATACCGTTTTCCACAGCGGCTACACCATTTTACACGCCTGCAATGAACAAGGGTTCCAATTTCTCCACATCCTTGCCAACACTTGTTAGTATTCTTTTTTTATAATAGCCACCTTAATGTGTGTGAAGTGGTATCTCATTGTGGTTTTGGTTTGCATTTCTCTAATGATTAGTGATGTTGAGCATCCTTTCATGTGACTAGTGGCCATTTGTAGATTTCCTTTGGAGAAACGTCCGTTCAAGGCCTTTGCTTATTTTAAAATCGGGTTGTTTGTTATTTTGTTGCTGAGTTGTAGGAGTTCCTTGTGTATTCTGGATACCCATCCCTTATCAGATAAAGGATTTGCAGATATTTTCTTAGGGTGGCTGTATTAAGTGGATTGATGATTTAAGTGGATGATACCCTAGGCTGAGAAAATCTACCATTCGAGTGATGTAACTCAGTAGACAACTGCTGAAAGCTAAGGTTCGAAGAAAATGAAGGTTACCCTCTGGACAGGCAGTCCATGCTAGAGAGCGGGGGCAGAATCTGTCACTTTGGGGCAGCCACATCATGGGAAGGGCTGGGTTTGCAAGTGTAAAACAGCTCCTGCCACCTCTTGTCCTCAGTGTGATAGGTTGGTTATGTGAAATCATTGCCATTTGGTGTAACATCACAGATCACTGATGTAACCGTGTGAGACCCAGGTAATCAAGTTAACGACGGAGCTGTTCTTAGGTCTTGTTACTTCAGGGGATTGAAGAAGAAAAACAAGCTCTCCGTTTACAGCTCACCTGTTATCAGCCAGTGACACAGCCCAGTTAGTCTCCAACCATTTTAAAGAAATGAAGAAATGGGTGGGTGTTCCAGAGGTGTTTTCCCCTTAGCATTTATTTATGTAAGTATTCGTTGCTAGATCCCTTCATGGGTTTGTAATTCAAAATGTTATCATTGTATTTCGAGAGTGGGTATGCCACTCTTATTTCAGAACAGAGAAACATTTCTTTTATCTTATTTTCTTTTTTCTTCTTCTTTTTTGGGTGATAGTCCTAAAGGAATCCCACAGAAGCCGATGGCAGGATCTCTGCCTGTGATGAGCCATCAACCTCACTGGGCCTGGGTCTAAACAGGCATAGGAGGTGTGGAGTAAACATATTTATAAGTACAAGCAGACACACTTAAAATGATGCATGTTTATGCTAAAGGATGAACTGGGATGGTCCATAGGCCTGGGGGTGGGGAGAAACCATGAAAGGGCGAGGATTTTTTTTTTTTTTTTTTTTGCAGTACGCGGGCCTCTCACTGTTGTGGCCTCTCCCGTTGTGGAGCACAGGCTCCGGACGCGCAGGCTCAGCGGCCATGGCTCACGGGCCCAGCCGCTCCACGGCATGTGGGATCTTCCCGGACCGGAGCACGAACCCGTGTCCCCTGCATCGGCAGGCGGACTCTCAACCACTGTGCCACCAGAGAAGCCCCCGGGGCAAGGATTTTTGAGCATAGCTTTGAAAGACGGCAATAACACGAATTGGCATGAAAACAAGATTATAGTTGTAGTAGGCATTTTATAGCATCATCGTCTCTTTTCCTCCTTGCTATGTGTAACAGGATTCATGGAAATCCATTGGGTCTGAGGATTTGTTTGCGGGGGGGGATAGTAGGAGAAAGAAAGTAGTGAGATTATTGAACATCATAAACGAGGGCCCTTTTCCAGGGTTGAGGAATGCATAGCCTCTTGAGCGCGCACGGAAGGCCTTTCCAGCTCTGCGGTCCCTCTTTATGGAGGCCACGCAGCACGCACTTCTTTGTCCCAGCATAGCGGAGGTGCCGGCTCATTTTGTCTCTAACTAGAGCAGAATTGACCTGACAGCTGAGTCCCAAGCTGCTGGTGGGAGTTGGCCCAGAGCCACCTTGCTGCACCCTTCATGTTCTCCTCCTTCTGTCCCTTGTTCTCCCTGTGATGGCAGCCAAAAGCCCCGTGGCCCGTCTCCTCTGTGCAGTGTACCTTTCAGTGGTCCTAGCACCTGTTTCAGAGGATTCTGTTATTGGCTTCTGATAAAAGTGGCACCTCCAGGGGAGTGGGTTGAATGGTGGCCCTGAAAGATATGTCCGCCCAGAGTCTCGGCATGTGATCCTCTTTGGAATAGTGGTCTTTGCAGATGCAATGAAGGTGCAGCTCTCCAGATGAGATCATCCTGGATTAGGGTCGGCCCTAAATCCAATGACAAGTGTCCTTATGAGAGACAGAAAAGGAGAAGACACACAGGGCCTAAGAGGGGAGGGCCATGTGAAGATGGAGGCTGAGAGTGGAGTGATGCCTCCAGAAGACAAGGAACGCCAAGGATGGCCTGGCAGTCACCAGATGCGGGGAGAGTCATGGAACGGATTCTCCCTCAGAACCTCCTGGAAGAACCAACCCTGCCAAAATCTTGATTTCAGACTTCAGGCCTCCAGAACTGTGGGAGAATATATGTCTGTTGTTTTAAGCCTCCAGGTTTGTGGTAGTTTGTTGTGGCAGTCCTAGGAAACCAGCCCATTCTGTGTGTTGGACATGTTAGCTAAGTGGTCCTTATATGAATAGATGGACACGGAGAGCTTTAGGACTGAAAGAAACCTGGAGACACTAATTCAGTCATTTTTTTTTTTTTAGCTCTGGCTGCACATTAGAATCATCTGGAGAACTTTTAAAAAGGATAAGATGCTGGGTCCCTAAACCTAAAACAACCAAATCAGAATCTCAGGGGGCTGGGTTAAGGGATTAAAAAATTTTTTTTTTTTTTTAAATTTTGAAAGCATCCTAGGTGATTTGAATGCACAGCCTGGGTTCAGAACCACTGATCTCTTCGAGCTGTCCCATTTTTACAGATGAGGAAACCAAGAGTCAGCAAAGCTGCCCTGTGGGCCAAAGAAAACCTTAAAACATCCTTCTGTCAAGGCTGGGAAGGACAAAAACAACTCATTCAGGCAGACGAATGAGTGTGTTGGTAAAAATAAAGATTTAGGGAAAAAAGGGGAAGAAATTCATGAATTCGTTTCATTTTGGGGTTTTAGTAGACACTAGTGATGAAGAGGGGGAGGAAGAACTCATTTGCTAATATTTTCAAGGGTCCTCCCCCCAGTCCTGTATTTAAAGAGCATTTGTTCACGTAATACAAGAAATGTTTCCCTTCTTATACATGCATGCCAGTATGAAATATTTATGAATATTATTACCACCTAAAATGAGATTTTCAGTTTCTTCTTATTCCCTTAAGGAATTTGAATAGAGCCTAGATTTCTCTATGGCAAAGGAAATGAATAATTGTGTTTAAAGTCTTATTATGGTGTTTTAGTAAATAACATAGAAGATTTAATGTTCAGAGTAATTGTTAGGGAAAAAAAAAAGAGTGTCTGTTGAAACAGGACCTTGGATCAGGGCTGTGGTATTAAATCTAATCACCCCACTTAGGCTGTCCCTCCTTTGGAGACTCATAAAGATAAGGGTAACAGGGTAATTGGGATATTGTGTACTCTTTAAAACAACATGATTTAGTCCAAGTGGGAATCGCTGGGTCTCTAAATTAATCCCCTGGGGAACAAATGAAAAATATATATGTGATCTATTGTCGAGGTATATAGTTTGGTGGTTGGATATCTTTTGGAGTGTCTCACATTAATCTGTCATTAATTTTCACCAGGGCAGTCTTGACGGTGATTAAAGCATACCTAGATAATCAGAAGCTAAAGAAGCCCACGGAGAGATTTACTTAAATGATCTAATCAGCTTTTCTTTTCATAGAAGACACAAAACTGAGGTCCTGATGACTGGAGGGCATTAACAGTCCCAGGGCACTTTTCACAAGAGTCCGGGTATTTAGCCCCAGTGTCCTGGCCAAATTCCAACTCAAGTAATGCCATTTTGTCTCCCGAAAAGTCCCCCTGCAGCTACCAGTGGATACAGTATTATTCTTCCCTTCCTGTCCGAAGTGTGAGGCTTTGTGTGGACGTGGCACTGTGTGCAGCAAATCCGATGCTTCATTTCTATTATGAGGGCCTGCGTTTCGGCTAAGCTGCCACAAGTACGTGGTAGGGGATATTTACGTGACTTGCACTAACAGGGGAAAATGGCGTTAAGACGTATTCTTCCAGAAAACTTGTTTATGTCTTTTGTAAAAATTGGTGGTGTGATTAATATTATTAGATAATCATCAGACAGGAATACATGTATGTGCATTTTAATCTCTTTGTACGTTATTTTGTTCTATAGAGGGGTAGAAACAATTATGATGACCAGTGACCCATGCCAGGTTGTATTAAAATGTGTAAAATCAAGCATTTCTTAGTTTGTTTAGAAAATGTAAAGAAAGATTAGAAATGCTCAGAAAAGCAGAAGACGTAAGTGTGGAGTGATGAGATTCTCGATGCCCTCCCTGGTTAATTGGCCTAAGGCTCATTGAGAAAATTCTGATTCAGGGAGAAAAGAGATTAATTCTTTTGGCCTGGGCACTGGTTTCATAACAGCAAACCTGGACAGCTTGACAAACTATTTCTGGAATCCTGTGTTTTTTGAAACAGTCTGTTCACTTAGAGGGAAAATTTCCAGTTGGTTTGCGTGAGCCTGATGCCACAGGGGAGAGTTGGCTGTTTTGTGTGAACAGGACAGCTGATGACGCTCGGAAGTGCCCCATGTCATTTCTTTCTTGGGAGATTGAGAAACCAATACAGAACCTCTTGAGAGGTTAAGGGATACCAAGGCAGAAAGCTGGGAGAAAAGCTGGTTCCATATGAATTGGAAAATAGTCATGATGAAGAAGATGAGAAAGTTCCAACGGTACCAGGAGGTACCCTACATATTTTAGGTTGTAAAGGTCGAAACTTACAGAATTAGATTATTAGCCAGTATTTAGACATTCAAGCTCCCTTTCTCATTATTTCCTCCTTTGACATTGGTTAGGACTTTTTGGTTGCAAGTGACAGAAAGGCAACGCAAACTAGCCTAAAGCAGAAGAGAGGATGTACTGCTTTGCTCGCTGATGGCTGAAAAGCCCAGGTGTCGGTGGGTCCTGGGGTTATCATCAGGTTTCAGCTCTTCTCTCTCCTAACTCTTTTCCGGGTAGCCTCTTTCCTTATGATGATGGCAAGATAGCTTTTAAGCAAGCTTCAGCCTTATATCCTAGCCAGCTCCGCAGAAAGAGTTTTCCTTCCCCATTAGTTTGAATGAAAACTTCAAGATTATTTGCCTGGGTCTGATTTTAGTCACATGCCCATGTCTGTGGCCAGGAGGACGAGACAAACTGAAGAGGTGGGGCTTCGAGCAGCCACACTCAGACCAGAGGGACTGGGTCATTCCAAAGGGAAGAGCAAGTTGATGCTACCAGAGGAGGAACATGGATGCTGAACACCGAAATGCAGACGTCCGTCCCGGACATGTAAATTATAATGCATTTATTTAAAGGTGCTCACCTACACTTCTTTGACCTTATAGAAGGGTTCAACACATGTGACTACACACACGTAAAGTGGAGAATCACGGAGCTGGCCTCCTAGCCTTGTTTCCCACCCAGTAGAGAAATTCACAATTTCAGTGTCCGTGCTAAGTAGTCTTTCAGCTTCTACTTGAATTCCTTTGAAGATCTTAAGTTTGTTACTCCGTAAGTGCGTGTATACCATTTTAATAGGAAGTTCTTCTTTACCACAGTAAGTTGAGAGTTTCCCCTCTCCTCTCTTGACTTTGTGCTCATGGTCCCTTTTCTGCCTTTTGGAGTCACGTGGAGTAAATTTAATCTTTCTAAGCCACGGTCTCGTGGCTCTTTCAAATTCCGTCTTGTCTCTTGGCTACACACACCTATTTCTCTTCATTGTACACTTCTCTCCCCGCTTCCTCCTGTTCCTTCTTTTTTATAATATAAAGAAACCTTATAGGTGTTCATTATTGGAGGAAACTGTGTCTCCAATTTAATGGCAATTGTTGGACATGTAATTCATCTTTAGAAGTTTCTCAAGTTTCTCATGAATTACAGTTTGAGGCTCAATAAAGAGTTTGTCATGAAAGTGAATTTAAAAAATAGCGCTCTCAGACATTTATGTATTCAATTTTAAAAGTAAAGTGAAATTATTTCAGAAACACAGGCCTTTATACTTTTTTGGTGTGTGTTCTAAATATTCTAAAGATGGAGCAAATGGGGCATGATGACAATAATTCTGAAGTGTCCTAAAATAGTCCATGGATATAAATATTCAGTTAACCTGTAAGAGAATAATGATTTTGTAGATCAGAATTAAGATTCTAACGCACACTTGACCTAGTAAATGAACTCTTAAGGAATGTCTCATTGTTCTCCCTTGTGTTACTGTGTTTTTAGTACAGTAAGTCCAAGCCAAGAATATTAAAATCTTGGCTTTTTAGAGGAAATTCAGAGGCTTAAAATAAAACTTCTTTATTAGTGATTCTCTACTAGCCATTGACATTTCTGGATCAGTGTCATTTTCCTTTAGCTAAATGTCTTAAACAGATTTGTCTTAGAAAAAGTGTATATTGTTCTATTTCCTGTTTTTTCTACTTTAAATCGATCTCTTTTAATCACTAAATTTTGTTAGTTCTTAACCTTTATTTTTCTTTATAAGCATTAGCAAGAATAAGTTTGATCAACATTGAGTTGCTATCATCTTTATAAGAAATGCAGTAGTAGCAAATTTATTCATTTATCTAGGTGATGATTACTCTTTTCATGAAAAAGTTCTCATTTAATAATATTTTTCCAGCAACTGCAACATATATGTCTGGTGGGTAAAAGTCTGGGGAAAAAGAAATTTGGCATCTTTAAGAAGTGTACACTTCTTACAAGGCAGGGAGGAGAAGCCGAGTGGACTTTAAATAGAGTTATCCAAGCCTATGAGAATGGAGGGAAGTGACCCAAATCTTAGGAAGATTGTTCTTCATTCTCTCATTTTCCATACAGCTTAATGCTGATGTGGAGAGACTGATGGATCCTGAGTTGGCAGAACTATTAGTCTAAGAGGAGGATGAATTGAGGATGCAGGTGTGGAAGGACAGAGGAAGGCTAACACGGAACCGGGTGGAAGAAAGGTGTGCAGCTGCCGATGGTAAGACCAGAAGAGCAACTTGTCACATGCAGTTTCGACTGAAACCCATCACCCCGGCTTTGTTAATGTTTTTACCTAGTGCAATTTCTTTTCCAGTGACTGTTCCAGGAATAACGTGCCAGATGGAGTGAAAGTGTTACTGGGTCGAATGAAATCCTATTACTAGTCCCATCTGCTCACGGCCCCTGGGGCTTTGCAGCTGCAGGATTAAAGACTAATCCTGAGTGACAGACGCAAAAGGGGCAATCCTCATACATAGTAGCTGCTCAGTAAATGCCATTGGATTTGAGTGAAGACATTAGTGATTGATGGGGCTGCCTTTGCAATAAGAAACATGAGTTAGGACATGAACATGTTTTAGAACAGTTTCTGCCTACAATTCAAAAGGAAACACTTCAGTCCTTCCCATCTTTCTTTCTTCTTAAACAAATACTTTCTGAACACCTGCTAAGTACTTAACTCATTTTAGGTACTGTGTGTGGAAAAACAGTCATATAATCCCAGCTTTTTATGAGGTTGAGGCTGTGTACCTAATTTTTTGTCCTCTAACACAAGCTTTAAAAAAATCATCTCAAATCCTCTCGAATTATTGCCAAGTTTGAAGAAAACAAAACAGCACTTTTATTCATTTGTATGTTAGAGTGTGCTAAGCAGAAAATTGTGATCATTTCACGATGTAAGTATAAAACAGACTGGAAAGGATTCTGTGTTCCTCTGAAACTAAAGTGTATGCTGTGGTCAGATTTTTCTCTTCACTCAAAGTGAGGTTTCTCCCTGTTCCTTAAAGGCGCTTTCCATGTATAGTTCAGTGCCATCCAGGAATAAACCCTTTCAGTGACTCATTATTGGGCAGACTCGATATACAGGGAGAACTACCTGTACTAAATATTTGTTACAACACACCTTGCTAATATCAGTTAAAAAGCCCCTCTGCTGATTTGTTTCTTCCCTCCAGTTGCCTATCTCATTCTCAAGATTTTTTTTCTTCTGCTTGCACAAATCAATTTCCTTTTTCGGGCTGCTTTTTCCCCTCACCCCGTCTGTCTGTACATCTCTACGGCACCTATCACCATAGCACCCATTTAATAGTATCTGTGCTAATTATCCTATCTTTAAGACACAGTGGCTTGGTTTGTTAGAACAGAATTTATACTGCATTTCTA
This sequence comes from Aethalodelphis obliquidens, assembly GCF_003676395.1. Lineage (NCBI taxonomy): Eukaryota > Metazoa > Chordata > Mammalia > Artiodactyla > Delphinidae > Aethalodelphis > Aethalodelphis obliquidens. The sequence goes on along the minus strand of NW_020837967.1, from coordinate 12,993,945 downwards.
ATTATGGGCATTTATAAGTAATGGCTTAATTTTGATGTGGTAAGAACATGGTTTGCCATGTTTTTAGAAATAGTAATTAGAAATGCGTCTCCTAAAGTCATTACTTTAAAAACTTCATTAACACTTGAATAAAGAAGCAGAATAATTTAATTAGTAAAAGTTAATAAAAACTTTCATTTGCCTTAAATGGTCAATAAAAGTGAAGGGGATTGTGTGTATTATTAATTTTTTCTTAAAGTTGAGTCAGATCCCTATGTGCTGGATGTGAACTCATGAATTTTCTTTTTCTGTATCCTTGGCCATTGTGTTTATGATTATTGTGGTGGTTGACCTGGATTGTTTTTCTGAGTAGGAAACACCCTCAACAGATAAAAATCAGGGCTTATCCTGGCTTTGCAGTAAAAATCCCAAAATAGCATAAAAGTTTTTAAGGAGTGAACAAATCTGTAGAAATCAGAAAGGAAATATGTATGTGTTTTTAGAAATCTCATTTGAATTCAGATTGTTTTTTGACCTCTACTATATATTTAAATAGGTACTAGTTTTCTATTTTAAGCCTCCATCATTGCTGTGGTTTTTAAACAATAAAGCAAAACAAAATAAAACAAAAATCCCAAGTGAAAAAAAAAAAAACCTGTAACTCCAGAGATATTTAAAAGCATTTCTGTAGAGACACAGACGTAGAGAACAAACAGAGAACAAATGTATGGATACCAAGGGGGAAAGGGAGGTGGTGGGATGAATTGGGAGATTGGGATTAACATCTATACACTATTGATACTATGTATAAAATAGATAACTAATGAGAACCTACTGTATAGCACAGGGAACTCTACTCAGTGCTCTGTGGTGATCTAAATGGGAAGGAAATCCAGAAAAGGGGAGATGTGGATACACATAGCTGATTCACTTTGCTGTACAGTATAAACTAACACAATATTGTAAAGCAACTATACTCCAATAAAAATTAAAATCAAAAAAACATTTCTGTTCTACAGTGGGAATCAGAAGGAAAATATAACCAACATTGATTCTAAAAGTTTGAATAGAAAACCTTGATAATCTCAGTCATGTTTCCATGGATTTCATTAAAGAGACATTCCAGCTCCATGGTACTCATTACAATTTATTCATTAAATTTAATTAAATGTAATTCTAATGTTAGTCTAAAATATTAGGTCTCTAATAACTATTAGTGGTTTGATATTAATTGCGAACTTAGAGCATTAGGTACCATGCAGGACAGAAGCCACAGCCTGTGTCCTTGATAGCACATGGGGAGCGATGTAGGAGCAGGGCCATGCATGTGACGTGTGCAAGGGTGGACACCCGAGGAGGTTAGAAATAAGGTGGAAGGTATGAGGGAACAAGATCGTAACTGCGTGTGTGGTTGAGCGTCTCTTTTAAACACCAGGGCTTTTGCTATGTCCTTCAGTCCCTGGAGCAATTGGGCATATATCGTAATGTCCCAAGTGTCCCCAAGCTGAAATCGCTCTGGCTTTCATATACCTGTGGCCTTTTGTGCAACCTTTATTTCTAATGCTTTATCTTTTATATGCTCAACTTCCACTTTTGGTTCTCCTTTGCAGCAAAATCATTCTAGTAGATTCATCTTCTTGACCGCAGCTTGGCCACCCCTCCCTTCTTTGTGCTCTTTAGGTGCACACTCTTCTCAGATACTCAATACGTTAAAAAAAATTGATGCCACAGCACTGTCACATTCCCGAGATCCCATTTCAAGTCCTACTTCTGTTGTGTGTAGCAGTAATAACTAGACCAGTGGGGGATTTAGGGGTTGGCCGGGTAAGACACATATCTAAATCCTTCAGATATGGACACAAAGGAACAAAATTTCTAACAGCACTCCTGGGCATACATAACAGATTCCTTTTTTTTTTTCCCCCTCTTAAACTTTTTTAATGAGTCTCAAATTCTGTGACAGATTTTTGGTCAAGTTGTTTCTATTGCAAAGTACTGAGTTTAAAAAGTAATAACTTAAAACTGCCACACACAAAACAAATGGTCCACAACACATTCTCCTTTCCTTCTGAAGGTTTTACGATGCAGTGTTATCATTAACCAGTCTTTTGCTATTAAACTTAAATGGCCAATTGAGACAAACAGTCCTGAGGCCGATCTTCCACCGCTGATTAAGACTGAGGTGGCAGGTGTTGGGGATAATATTCATTTAGCCCTCTGAGCTTTCTGGGCAGACTTGGTGACCTTGCCAGCTCCAGCTGCCTTGTCCACTGCTTTGATGACACTCACAGCATGTCTGTCTCATGTCACGAACAGCAAAGCGGCCCAGAGGAGGATAGTCAGAGAAGCTCTCAGCACACATGGGTTTGCCAGGAACCGTATCAACGATGGCAGCATCACCAGATTTCAAGAATTTGGGCTCATCTTCCAGCTTTTTCCCAGAACAATGATCAATCCTCTTCAGCTCAGCAAACTTGCAAGCAGCGTGAGCTGTGTGACAATCCGGCACAGGTGCACAGCCAGCACTGCTTTGGCCTGGATGGTTCAAGATAACCACCTGAGCTGTGAAGCCAGCTGCTTCCATCAGTGGGTCATTTTTGCTCTCACCAGCCACATTGCCACCACGAACATCTTTGACAGACACGTTCTTGACATGGAAGCCCACGTTGTCCCCAGGAAGGGCTTCACTCAAAGCTTCCTGGTGCGTTTCAACAGACTTCAGTTGACTGGAGCAAAGGTGACCACCATGCCAGGTTTGAGAACACCAGTCTCCACTCGACCCACAGGGACAGTACCAATACCACCAATTTTGTAGACGTCCTGGAGGGGCAAACGCAAGGGCTTGTCAGTTGAGCGAGTTGGTGGCAGGACGCCATCCAGAGCTTCAGGCAGTGTGGTTCCACTGGCACTGCCATCCTTACGGGTGACTCTCCATCCCTTGAACCACGGCATGTTAGCTCTTGGCTCCAGCATGTTTTCACCATTCCGGCCAGAAACAGGCACAAAAGCTGCTGTGTCGGGGTCGTAGCCAGTTTTCTGAATGGAGGTGCTGACTTCCTTAACAGTTTCCTCGTGTCTCTTCCGGCTGTAGGGTGGCTCGGTGGAATCCGTTTTGTTGACTCCAACAATTAGTTGGTTCACACCCAGAGTGTAGGCCAGAAGGGCATGCTCACGGGTCTGCCCATTCTTGGGAATACCTGCTTCAAATTCACCAACGCCAGCAGCAGCCATCAGGACAGCACGGTCAGCCCAGGATGTGCCTGTCATCATGTTTTTGATGAAGCCTCTGTGTCCTGGGGCATCAGTGGTGGTCACATAGTCCTTGCTGGTCTCGAATTTCCATAGGGAGATATCAGTGGTGATACCACGCTCGAGTTCAGCTTTCAGTTTGTCCAAGACCCAGGCATACTTGAAGGAGCCTTTTCCCATCTCGGTAGCCTTCTTCTCTAAACTTTTCAATGGTTCTCTTATCAATCCCACCACATTTGTAGATCAGATGGCCAGGAGTGGTAGACTTCCCCGAATCTACGTGTCCGATGACAACGATGTTGATGTCTCCTTTCCCATTTTTGCTTAGGTTCAGCAGTGGTTTTCCTGACACCTGTGTCCTGGCGGCAAGCCCGTTGCGAAAAAGCCAGATTCCTTTCAAAATCTCATTTCTTTCTCTTTATTGCCTTTTCTTGCTTCCCCTCCCCCAACTTTTTCTGTCTTTCACCCTAACACGTTGTGATAGAGCGTTTTCTTAGTTCAGAGGCTAAGAATTTAGCTGTATTGATTTGTCACATCGCACCTGCTGAAATCCTAATGGAAAAAAAACTTGGCACATGAAATAGAAGTCAGTCTGATAAAATTAAACCTCACAAATGATGCAGCTGCTGTGTACATAGAGAATGCGATCCGCATCTTCATCACTGACTGCTTCAGTATTCTCATTTTACATCTTGGCTCTTTTCATTGGGCTTGCATTTTGCATGTTGGGAAAGTACATTTTGGGATGGTCATTTCATCCTGAAGAAGCAGACACTTGATTCATATGGCTATGTGATTGCGTCTGTAACTTAGGTGCACGTAAACTGTGATAATTTACAGATTATTATCTGTAGAGCCGACCCAGGTACAACTTCTGCAGAGGAGAAGCTGATGCCAAGTAGGTGGCTCAATCCTGAGGGACTGTGAGGCCGAGGAGGACGCAGCCATCTTTAGGGGCAAAAACATCATTTAAAGGAAGAATAATATACTTTCTGGGGGGTAAATCTGAAGTGTTTTACTTCTTCCTAGGATCTCTGATTATTTTATTATTTTTTTATGGCCACAATGTTTGCAAGGCTGAGACTGAGCTGTGCTTGTGCCAACTTTGGAGAAATGTAGGTAGATGAACTTGTGAAAAAGCTATTTATGTAAAAACAAATGTCACCTCATGTTAGGGATTTCTACCTCCTTCTTTTAATTTCTTCATTCACTTAAAACACGTGTATTAAGTGCCTACCAAGTACAAGGCCCAGTTTAGGAGCTGGGGATATAGCAGTTCCCTTGCTCTCATGGAACTTCATTCTAGTGAAAGGACACAGATTTAAGAAAATGGTTAATAGCTCACAAATCACTTGGTGCTTGATGCTGTGGAAACAGTAATGCAGGGAAAGAGAATGCTGGGGTGAGGGGTGGGTTCCTATTTTATGCTGGATAATCAGAGATGGTCTCCAATGAGGGGATATTTGAGCAGACCTGATGGAAGTGAGAGAGGGAGCTGTGATGTTCGGGGAAAGAGCAAGTATAAAGATAGGAGGTGGAAGCACGGTGGTGTGTTGGAGAAAGTAAGAACGATGAATGGAGAGAGTACAGGGCAAAGGAGGCGGGGCTTGCAAGAAGCAGGAAGCAGAAAATTCTTTTAGAAGATTTTAAGAATTTTGACTTCCACTAACCGAGAAGAAAAGAGTGATGGTGTCTGATTTATGTTTTACAAGTCCTGTCTGGTCGCTCTGTTGAGAATAGACTGTAGGAGGCAGGGGTGGATGCAGGGAGCCCCATCAGGTGTCAGGGGCAGTTATCCAGGTGGGAAACGATGGGGTTTGTGCCATGGTAGTGATAGTGGAAGAGATCGGAAGGGGTCACGTTCAGAATATATTTTGGAGGTGGAGCCACCAGGATTTACCTTTGGGGTGTGGGTTATAGAAAATACAAGGAGATAGGGCTTCCCTGGTGGCGCAGTGGTTAAGAATCTGCCTACCAATGCAGGGGACACAGGTTCGAGCCCTGGTCCGGGAAGATCCCACGTGCCGCGGAGCAACGAAGCCCATGCGCCACAACTACTGAGCCCACGTGCCACAACTACTGAAGTCTGCATGCCTAGAGCCTGTGCTCCGCAACAAGAGAAGCCACTGCAATGAGAAGCCTGTGTACTGCAATGAAGAGTAGCCCCTGCTTGCCGCAACAAGAGAAAAGCCCGTGCGCAGCAACAAAGACCCAATGCAGCCAACAATAAAAATAAATTAATTAAAAAAAAATACAAGGAGATAAATATCCCTTTTTTTTTTTTTGTCTGAGAAATTGGTCAGTGAGTAGTAATTTACGGAAACGGGAGAGGCCCAAGGAGGCACGGGTGTTCTGGGGAGAATCAGGAGTTTGGTGTGGGACTGGTTAGGTTTGAGATGTCTACCCGACATCCAAGATATGTGAAGAAGGTAGGTGGATCCATGAGCCTGGAGATCAGGAGACAAGTCTGGGCTGGAGTCAGCATAGAGAAGGTATTTAAAGCCGTGAGACTGGTCGAGATCTAGTCGGTGTGGGTATATACAGGAAAGTAAAGAAGTACAGTGACTGAGCCCTAAGCCACCCCAAGGTTAGGCAGTTGAGAACCAGCCGTACATGCTAAGGAGGGTTAGCCAGTGTCTTAGTTTCCTACAGCTGCCAGAACAGAGCACCAAAACCTGAGTGGCTTCAAACAACAGATGTTTATTGTCTCCCAGTTCTGGAGGCTAGAAGTCTGATTCAGGGTGTTAGCAGGACCATGCTACCTCTGATGGCTCTAGTGGGGGAGTTCCTCCTTGCCTCTTCTAGCTTCTGGCGTTTACTGGCAACACGTGGTATTCAGTGGCTTGTAGATGCGTCACTCCAGTCACATGGTTATCTTCTCCCCGTGTATCTTCACTTCATCTTCCCTCTGTGCCTCTGTGCGTCCAAATTTCCCCATTTCATAAGGACACCAGTCGAGTTGGATTAAGGCCCACCCTAATGACCTCACCTTAACCTGGTTATATATGGGAAATCTGCAAAGACCCTATTTCCAAGCATGGTTACATTCTCAGGTACTGGGGGTTAGGACTTCAACGTATCTTTTTGGGGGGACACAATTCAATTCATAACAGCCAGCGAGGTGGTAAGAGAACCAGGAGAGTGTGGTATTCTGGAAGCCAGGTGAAGAATGTGCTTCCGACAGGAAGGATGGATAAACTGAGTCAGATGCTGGTGATGGAACAAACAAGATGGGGACTGAGGACTGACCGTTGGCTTGACCACGTGGGGGTCATTGATGTCCTTGCCATGAGTGGTTTCAGTGTAGTGGTGAGGGCGAGAATTGGATTGAAGTTCAAGAGAGAATGGAAACAGAGGAGTTAGAGAAAGCAAGTGTAGACAGCTTTTTGAGGCATTTTGCATATAAGGCATGAGAAGAATGGGGTGGTGGCAGTGGAGAAACCAGAGTTCAAAGGAAAAATTTTAAAACAGTGGGAGAGGTAGCAGTATGCTTATATACCAGTGTGGAATGACTCAATAGAGAGGAGGAGTATTACAGAGAAAAGGGGACAATTTCTAGAACGATGTCTTTGAGGTGGCAAGAGGACGTGGAATGTAATAGCCACACAGAGGAAGGCTGTGTCGACAAGCCTGCCAGGTGATTCTTATGCACTTCCAAGTTGGAGACCCGCTGTTCCAGTTGATCTCTGGAATCTTTTAAAATTCTATGTCTTGGGCTTCCCTGGTGGCGCAGTGGTTTGAGAGTCCGCCTGCCGATGCAGGGGACACGGGTTTGTGCCCCTGTCCGGGAAGATCCCACATGCCGCGGAGCGGCTGGGCCCGTGAGCCATGGCCGCTGAGCCTGCGCATCCGGAGCCTGTGCTCCACGACGGGAGAGGCCACAACAGTGAGAGGCCCGCGTACCACTCACACACACACAAGTAAATAAAATAAAATTCTGTGTCTTGTGACGTATTTTACCCCATTAGTTGAGTATGAAATCCCCCTTTTGTTTAGAATAATGATTACTGTCTAATGTGCGCGAAGAATGAGTTCAGATGGATATGACCACAGAGTATGTACAAGGAGTTGAGCCATAGGGGATGGTAGCTCTCCCACTGTGCTTTACTCTCAGGGCCTTAATAAGCTGTACTGTCTCTTTAAACTACCATTTCTGCCATTTAGAGGTGCCTCTTCAGCATTGCCTGGGAGATCTGGCTGTGTCTCCAACTGCTATTTTTAGATGACCCTGCATCAGACCCCAGTAGAGTGAAGAGCATGTCATGGAGACTTGAAATATTTGTATTTGGCAGGACTCAAATGCTGTACGACAGATTAATGTCCTAATACCCAAATGCTATTATATCAAAGTTTTGTATATTGAGTTAAAATATGACCTAGGACTTCCATTAAAACTTTCCAAAGAAAACCCCAGTTTGGCTTGTCTGAGGAGTGTTCAGTTTTATTTTGTTCACTCAAAATTGTAGCTAAAGGTTGGTATTATCACCTTAATGTGATTGCTCTTTGACTCTCTTTTATTCCAAAATACACAGTTTCCAATAAGAGAGCCATACTTTCTTTCTTGAATCAATGCAAGTTCACTTTCATTTTCCTAATGTTAGAGGACTGAAGAAAGTTGAGACAACGGAGCGTTTTAATCAAAGCAGGCAGCAATTGACTTCAGTTTTAGTAAAATAACTTGGTGTGAACAGATGTTTGGCCAGCACAGAGAATTATGCATTACTACCTATTGAAATTAATTTGAGAATATTGACTGCACATTATTTGGTGGAAACTATGAGATTAGCAAGGTTATACATCCCATACTCTCTGAGGTTTCCATTTATCAAGAGGATATTTATCCCCCTTTCCCATTTGAAGGAGTCAGAAAGGATTTGAGTTACCTTTCAGTACTAGAAAGTATTTCCCTAGTTTCTCTGAATGTGTCTGAGGGAATTTGGAATGAGACTTACCTCTTAGTACCCTGGGATTTTGTATCCTGCTTATGCTAATGTCAAACGTTAACTTTTTCCCTTTGGGGCATTTGTCAACATCCCACAGATGAGTGTCTGTCTGTGCCCACCACGGGAGATGCAGAATTTGAGGAGTACAGGGTCTCGTGGGGCTGACAGTCCAGCAAACAGCATTTGTAACACATCCAGCGTGGTAAGAGCAACAATAGATGCAGGCACAGGTGCTCTGGCCGCCTGATGAGGCGGCTTACCTGTGACTGCTGGGCGCGGTGGTCACTGGTAAGCATGGTGAATGGGGGAACGTGATAGTGGAGCTTTTCCAATATGTGATCTTTTAAATACTTTATAATAACTTATATCAATAATAATATTTCATAATTTTATATTTAATTACTTTTATATCCTTTTATTTTATCCTCATAAACACTCTACATATAGGCAGACTGGGAGAGAAAATCAAGGCTTAGTGCCTTTGACCAAGTTCAGATGTCCTGGGTTTAAGGCTCGTCTCCTATACTTACCAATTGTAAGTACAAGTATAGGAGCTAAGCCTAAAACCCAGGGCATCTGAGTCGTGGTCCAAATGTTTTACACACATAGGTAAGGAAATCCTTGGTTCTGAAGTGAACCAAATCAGGTCTAGAACAACTGACAGTTCGGCAATCACTTAAAGGATGTTTGAACTGTTGTTAAGTTTCCTCAAAATTGTAAATCTTTAGTTGAAACTCTGATACTTTAATAGCTTTGTGAAGTTTTAAGAAAGTTTAGTTTGAGGTTTTGGACTGAGATAATTTTGTATTTAATGTAGCATTCGATAAGCATGCCGTAAAATAATGTTGGTTCTTTTAGAAGAAGTTACTTTAAGATGTATTGTAGGGGTTCCCTGGTGGCCCAGTGGTTAAGAATCTGCCTGCCAATGCAGGGTACACGGGTTCGAGCCCTGGTCCAGGAAGATCCCACATGCCGCAGAGCAACTAAGCCCATGCGCCACAACTACTGAGCCTGCGCTCTAGAGCCGGTGCTCCGCAACAGGAGAAGCCGCTGCAGTGAGAAGCCCGCGCACCGCAACGAAAGAGTAGTCCCCGCTCACCACAACTAGAGAAAGCCTGTGCGCGGCAACGAGGACCCAATGCAGCCAAAAAAAATAGAGACTGAATGGCCTGAAAATTCTGAAATACTAAAAAAAAAAAAAAAGCATTATAAAACTTAACGCAGGCAGAGGCCCGTGTACTGCAAAAAATAAATAAATAAAAAAAATTAAAAACTTACGGAAAAAACCCCCAAAAACTTAATGCATGCTTTGTTGTTTCCAAAGGAGAAGTTTTTGGCTTGTAGATTCTCAAATATGAAGTGTTATGGTAGATAGCTTTTCCCCCTTCTCTTTATCCATATTTTAAACCCACATCTTTATAAGTGATTGAAGCCATTTTGTGTGGTTTGAAATTATTTTTGATTACTTTAAAACTTGCAGTGAAACTTTATCTGATAGACTAGTTGAATGCCATGTTTAGCTAAAGCATCTTGCAAAAATCTAGAAGAGCAGTAATGGATCATACGTGTTTCTTCTGGAGCAGAGAGAGTGTGCTGCTGTCAGGATCACAGGCAGAATGAAAGGATGTGAGTGTAACGTATTTGACCAACCCTGACTCTTGACCAGAATGGGAGGAGCTGATGGGCTGTGGCACTGGTAGCCTGGTCCCACAGCCTCTAGAATGAATGTTATTCATTTTGATAATAGCTGTTCTTAGTCATATTTCTGAGAAAACACACAAAACTGATTGCAGTTGACTATAAAAATGTTTTTTTTTTGCAGTACGCGGGCCTCATGCCGCTGTGGCCTCTCCCGTTGTGGAGCACAGGCTCCGGACGTGCAGGCTCAGTGGCCATGGCTCACGGGCCCAGCCACTCCGCGGCATGTGGGATCTTCCCGGACTGGGGCACGAACCCCTGTCCCCTGCATCGGCAGGCGGACTCTCAACCACTGCGCCACCAGGGAAGCCCTAAAAATGTTTTTAGTTGTATATATATGACTATAACTAACTTTTACTTTTATAGTCATATATATATATATATATATGTGGCTATAAAAATGTTTGTCCTGTTTTTAGTTAGTTGATGTATCTTCCCATAGACATAGATTTAAAGTTAGAAATTTCCCCTTTGGTAGTGGAGTAAACTGATGTTCAAGACTATCTGATTTACTGAAGAAATTTGGAGAAACAAGTCTAGTTTTAAAATTCTTTTCGTGTCATATTACACTGTGAATAAATTACCAGTACAGGCATTTCTAATAGAGTCTTACTGGGAACTCAGACTTGGGGAGTTAATAGGCTATTGGGATCATCCAGACTCTTTTAACAGAGCTCAGATTTGGGAACCAGTTCATAGTAAACTGTATCTCTGGCTATATGTATAAGCTAAGGCAAGGATCCAAATTGGACTATTTGACATTTCTTGGACATGCCCAGTGTCCCTCTGCTGCCCTCTTTTGAAGTGTTGTTTCTCTACCCTAGGGATCCAGTCACCCTGTCGCTACTTGCCCAAAAGCATTACCCAGTCTTACAGCAAGAGTCAAAAAGCAATGCTCTTCAGGAAATTGTTCTCCCACCTAGGTGTCATCTCTCTTTTCTTTGAGACCTCATATTACCTTTGTGCTTTTTAAAATGGAATTCCTTTATGTGAAAATCCCCGCCATGGTCCTGGCACAGAGACACTGAGGGAATGTCAGCTCTCCATCTCTCCGTTTTATTTTGCCTTATTTTGTGGCTAGTTGTGTGTATGACTGTTTTGCTTTTAGCAGTTAATAAAGTTGATGTTTTCTGCTTATTTTAACAACGCTTTGTTTTAGAAAATACATTATACATGCAAAAGACTATAAATTAAATGCACATTTTAAAGAATTATAAAAATAGCATCTGCATACAAATTACTGAGCTTAAGAAAGAGGTGGCCAGTACTGCATGGAGCCCTCTGTCTTAGTCCATTTGGCTGCTATCACAAAAATATCATATCCTGGGAGGCTTAAACAACAAACATTTACTTCTCACAGTTTGGAGCCTGGGAAGTCTAAGAGCAAGGAACTGGCAGGTTCAGTGTCTGGTGAGACCCACTTCCTGGTTCATAGCTGCCTTCTCCCTGTGTCCTCACATGGCAGAAGGGATGAGGGATCTCTGTGGGGCCTCTTTTATAAGGGCACTAATCCCATTCATGAGAGCTCCTGACCTAAGCACCTTCCAACGTCCCCCACCTCCTATTGCTGTCACATTGGAGATTAGGATTTCAGGATGTGAATTTTGGGGTGACCTAAACATTCAGTCCATAACACCCTCCTTGACCCATTCCTCTCCCACTCAAGTAACTGCAGTCCTAAATTTTTGTGTTTGTAATTTCCTTGCTTTCTTTTGTAGTTAATCTGCATGTGAATGATTCCATAAACAATATATTTCTTGATTTTATATCTTTTTGAACTATATACTACTAGAATAAAACTGTGTACTCTCCTGACTTGCTGTATTTCACTCAATATTGTGCTTTCGGGATTGAATCCTGCTGCTGTGATTTTCACTGTTGTGTAGTATTTCAGTGTACAGTGTATCCAGTTTTTTGATAGACAGTGTGGGTGTAAATGTGAAAGAGTTCTGAGTCTAGAGGATATACCTAGGAATGGAAGTGCTGGGTCTATGTGCATTTCCAGCATTTCTGAGTGTGATGCCACTTTGTTCTGCAAAGTGGTTGTACTAAGTTATTCCTCCACCGGCAGCATATACACGTTCCTGTTGCTCCAGATTTTTTCCCTACTGCTTTTAAAGTGCCAGAGGACAGTCACCATAGGCCTGTTTGCATATCTAGTTTTTAACGTTGAAACTTTCGCAAATTTGGGAAATACTGGATTCAAGAATGGAGTAAATTTCCCCCTCCTCTCTGAAGTATTCTATACTAGTTTTTATGAACAAGAGGGAGCACCGTGTAGGAGAAAGTCCAGACTGCAGTCAGGCATCCTGGAGCGAGCTGGCCCCACCGCTCACTAGCTTCATGATGGCAGAATGTTCTCTACTGTGAGGAACAGGTAGTCGTCCTTACATCATGATGTGGAGATGTCTTACACACTGTCTAGCCGATGTCAGAGCTCAGTGAATACAAGTTTCTCTCTGCTTCCCATCTAACTCAGCTCCAGTGCTAATGCAGGACATTTTGAACATGGTTCATTGGTCTGCATTGTGATGAATCACCCGGAGACAACTAAGCCTCAGGACAAACAAAGCATTTGTCTGTGTAGCCGCAGGGCAGCCCGTAGCCAAGCTACTCTGGCTGATTCTCATGTGTGCGTCACCATGATGCATCTACTTCGAGGCCTTTTGGGTAGTTTCTTTTCATTTTCGTACGGGAGCCCCCTGAATTCTCTTGTAGGAATTGTGGCTACTTTTGGGGCTAATTTGGGTGGATCATTTGGACTATGGGCTTGTCATAGAGTTGGGTGGTGCAAGCAGTTGTGTAAATGTCAGTTTATTGAACACAAACCACTTACTGTGTGCCAGACCCATTTGAAGCACTTTATAAATATTAATTCACGTCATCCTTATAACAACTCTGTGAGGTGCTTACTGAAGGAAACTGAGACACAGAGAGGTTAAATAACACGCCCAAGTGATAGAGCTTGGAGGGTGGGAAAGCCAGGATGCAGTTAGATGAATGACGGTTACCTTAAGCTAGTGAAGCAGGGGAGTGGCTTTTTATATATGTCACAGGACCGTTGTGTGCCCTAACCTTTGTGTGTAAATACAGCATTGACACCAAAGTTAAAAGAGTTGTCACTTTAACACCAGACCCCCATCCCCATCGTAGCCCTGCTTCCTTTCAGTATGTGAATTAGCAGATTTTAAAAATTGTTGCTAGCTGAACATCGCCCTTTTTATAATGTCTCTTGAGGTCTCAGAGAGTTCTTACCAGTCCTCAAAATTGTAAATATTTTTTCAGGAAATACAGTCACTAAACATATCCGACCTGACTCAACCTTAACGGGAACTTTCTGTTTTTCTTGTTAATAGTAATAACAATAAAAACAAACAGAAAACCAAAATCAGCATAAAAAAGAGAAAATATCAGTGGGTCAAAAACCACCTTTGTACTGTTTCTAGCTCATTAGCCACAGCATTATCTTATCACAAGTTGGTTAGAAACTCTTTTGAAAAAAGTATTTTAGAAAAAAATTTTTTTTTTCCTGTTTTGCTCATTTTGCCCTGATATCCTGAGTGTTTAGGCATATTTGTTGATTTTTACTTTGTCATACTTACAACACAACTCCTCATATTGGTTTCGCTCAAGTCTCAGGGACACCTTTAAAAATGAACTGCTAAGTAAATGCGCATACTTCCTCGGAAATTGTTATAGTAAGAGACCATTGGATGAGGTTTACGGAGATTCCAAGGGATTAGCTTATTTTTATAACTGAAAAGCGAAAACATCTCTACTGTCTTTCCCCCAACTATTAATGCTCATTATAAATGTTTTAAGCATTTAAACAAATAAAGAAGAAAAAACGACCTGAACTTCCCATCATCCAGAAACAATCATTGCTAATATTTTTGTATATTTCCTTTAAGACTTTCGTGAGTGTATGTGAGTGCTTCTAGGCCAACCTAGAAGGATGGCCACTGTTTAAAAAAAGTGGGAGATGGGATTATAACCAAGAAGTTAGCATAACACTTGATCCTCTTTTTTTCCCTTCTCTGGAGTCTCCAAACTACAAATCTTGTATTGTACGTGGTCAGGGTGGTGGGGGGTGAAGAACGTTGTCAGTGAATTCTTTGTGGTGACCCCAGGTCCTTGACTTTGGTCATCAGAGGGCTAGGCCAGGGCAGATGGGTGTTGGGCCTTTCCTCTCTACACGTAATGCCCGTGCCGCCACATTTAGCTGTGGCTCCAGCCCTCATCGGATGCAAGGAGGTGGCATTTCCACAGACAGTGGGCTAGAGAGGACCCATTCTGTAAACCCCCAGTCCCAGGTCTGGAATGAAGCTGCTGTTCCTGCCTGTTGGTGGTTTTACTGGATTATCTGTACTCTGTCAAGACAATGCCGTTTGATCTTGGTTCAAGCATCTCTACAGACTTAGCCCTAGGTACCAAGAGCTTCCGTGTGCAGGTGCCTAATTGGTGACAATCAGTTGGTGACTGAGTTCCCCACGTAAGGAATCTCCCAGAGAAGGAGGAATTCTGCCTCCACACTGCCTTCAGACTCCAGCTGCAATATTCAGCACTTTCTGCTGGATTGGCCTTAGATTTCGGATTTGCCTGCCCCTACAACCACGTGAGCCAGTTCCTTAAAATCCTTCTCTCTTTCTGTTTATATGTATATACATCCTACTGGGTCTTTTGTTCTGGAGACCTGACTAACACAGCAGCCATTTACATCTTTAGCACTGTGGTGTTTTTAGAACTCACGGGCCACTAAGTCTGTTGTTCGACTTTGGTTGTCTGTTCCCTTCCCTGCTCCCCATCCCTGCAGGAAGACATTTATCATGTTTAAGAGTAGAGTGGACCCTAAAGGAAGAAGTGCACTCTGGGAGATGTTCTGAGTGGCAGCCATCAGGAGCTGTCAGGGCACGTCTGTATTTACATGTTTTCCAGCCATATTTTCCCAGCATGTTGTGGATCTGTGACTTTCCTCGGAGGAATTTGGTATTCAGAAGTCAATAAACAAATTACATTGATCTGTAATGTGGGACTGTCACAGTGACTGATGGGATACCAACTCTTTCAGAACAGTGTGTGAGGGAAAGACAGCAAGATTGAAAGAGCCCGTGCAAATGACAAGGAATGCTGTAAGAATTCAGCGTAGGTTGTTCCTCTTGGTGGAGTTGCCACGGCGGAAATTTTTATCTTGGAAAGCTGCTCACTTTGCATTGAAATGTGTTGGTATTGTGACATACAGAAGTCTTTTGTTGAGTAGATTCTGGATGTATCAGTGGTATAAATATTCTGTGGTGCTTGCATGCCCCACAAAGAAAGGAAGCTTATAAGCTATATGACAGCATCATTGTGGGATAAAAGCGGCCCTCTTGGCAAAGTAAATAATCCTTGAAATTTATATATCCTTTCATGATTTATTTCAGTTGATGGCCTTTGACAACATCCCTCAAGCATGTGGGAAAGGTATTACAATCTCTCTTTACAATATGAGGAAAGGAGCCTCTTGAGATGAAGTGACTTGGTCAAGGTCACAGAGAATTAAGACTCATCTCTTCTGATTCATACAATAGTTGCTTAGATTATTTTAGGGACCAGATTTCCATAGAAGTCCAGTAGATTGTTTGGTCCCACTATGTATTTAGCCAATATTTACTTTATCTGAATCTTAATTTATTTTGGGGACAAAGAAGATTATATTAAAAAAACAGTTCTTTTTATAACTTCATTTGGGAAGGTATTAAATACAAAGGGATCTGTTATTGAATGAGCTTAGGAGAAATGTGAGTTTATCATTGATAGAGCCTTCTTTTGAAATAATTAGAACATTGCAAAGTCCGATAGATATTTTTATTCTTTCTGTCCTATTCTTCTTACCAAGTGCCTGACTGGACACCGTCTTTGGGCATAGAGCTCCCAGATAACGACATGATTCGTTCAAGCATCGACAGACATTTTGACAAGGGATGTCTCAGTCATCATTTCGTTCATGACCATAGTCAATGTGTGTAACTTGCAACAATCTTTTAGTTTTGTTCCTGAGTAAATCAGCAAGGCGTGAGTGTGTGTGTGTGTGTGTGTATGTGTGTATGTGTGTGTGTGTATGTGTATATATATATTTAACGGACAGTACTGAGTAAAAGTGACTAGATTTATGATCTCCTTTCCCCCACAGTTTAGATTTGCGGCCTTTTCACTATTGGGATGTCATTAGTGATCAACTTCTAGTGTGGCTGAAAAGGCCACTTGACAGACATATGCATAAAATGTTTATTCTGTAAATCATGCTTCCTTGAAAATATAAAACTATAAAAGATGTATTAAAACTATATGTATACTTTTTCCCCATCCAAGTTGGACATTTCCTCTTTAATTATTAAAATAAAGTAGCAAATGATAAAAATCTTAAAATTAGGTTATAACCTGGCACTAAAGAATCCCCAAATTTTAAAAGCAGGAAGCAAATGAGAAGTCACATGTCTACCTTTATTTCTTGGCCAAAGGGGATTTATTTTTTTAAGAAGTTGGACATTCACAGTGTTTTTTGGTGTCTTCTGGGTTTGTGAGGACCGACGTTAATAGCATTTTGGGGTGGGTTTTCAGTTTTCAGCAGTCAGTGCTGCAAGACTGGGATTTGACACCTGAAAGAAGACAAGCACGTTTCTTTAAATGTGTAAATTGAATTTTCCTACGACTTATGATTTGTTCAATACTTGAGCAGTCAGACTTAATCTCTGAGTGTAAATTTTTGGATTCTGTTAATTTACTGTAGTATTGCCTACAATTCAGAAACCATAAAGAAGGTTACTGACTTTAAACAAGTGGTGCAGGGTAAAAGTAATAATTTTAAAGATACAGTTTTAATTTTAACAATTTATCGAAGCCTTTAGGAATCCAGATATATTGGAAGAGAAAAGCTTAATTTCCATTTTAGCAAAGTATTCTATAATTAACATTCTTCTGAGGATGTCTATTTTGGGTCAGTTATACCTTTTTATTTCTACCATTTCCTGTGAACTGTTTACTGTATCATTCTTTCAGTTAATCAGTCTTCTAGTCACTCATTTTTTCATTCAATAGTTTTTGCAAGTTCCTCTCCTCCCCCCAGGAAGCATACAGGCAGTTAGGGATGATGGGATGTATACAAATGCCAATACAATGGGTGTCATAAGTGAGTTGCACAAGAGCTGCTTTGAGTGTGCGGCTGGGAGATCAGAGAAGGGTTTATGGAACAGGGGCATTTGAACAGGGCCTGAAAGGGTGGTTTGGTGTTGGCCAACCAGCCATCAGGCAGAACACGTTCAAAGAAAATCAAAAGCAAATGTATCCAGCTGGAAATCTCAGTGCTGAGGAAAGCATTTGTGGACAGTTATGTGAATTTATTTTCTATTCTTTTAAACTATCCTTTCCAATCTACATACTTAGGCTACAGTGCTGCGTAAATGAGCATTTCTCAGGATTTGATCTGAGGAGCACCAACTGTGTGAGATGTTCCTGGCCAGCAAGGGCCAAATCCGAGCAGTCCTACAGTAAAGATCCTGTTTAACTTTGTCATCCAAATGTATTTGATGACAGAGTACCCTCCCCCCCTTTATATTGAACAACAATTTTTTAACACCCCATGGAATCTATATTCCATGCAGCATTATTTAGGGAACATTGGTCAGCAATCATATTATCCAACCTTAGCTTTCTGTTTAAAGACATTTCCTACTTTGTTTTAAAGCAGTTCTGTAGAAAGGAGCTTCAGGTAGTGGTACTTACGTTGTGGATATAGACTAGTGGGTTGAGTGTGTATAACTCACTTTACAATTCTTTCCTCCCACCTTGAACTTTGACAACTATTTTTATTTTATGCTATTTGATAGGTGATAATAGAAAGCAAATACATCATATATATATATATATATATGGTTACATAGCCTGATGCATCTGTGTTGAATAAATATAACAACATTGTTATTAGATACCTAATCATAACTTGCTGAAAGAATGAAGGTTTGAGAGACCTCAGTGTTCTGGCTTGGCAGGTATTTTACTGAGGAGTGACAGTTACAATACTTGCAACCCTCTCCGTAGGAAAAGCAATGATATTAAAATATTTCCATCTACAGTATTCCCATCTACAATTCTTTTTGAGTAAAAAGAAAATCTAGTTTATAAATAAATTCATAATTCCTTTAATCATGTATGTGTGTCTATATGCACAGATATAAGTCACATGCACGTTATTTTGTTAAAGAGAAAATTAAATTTTGGAGAATGATATCTAGCAATTGTCCCTCCTAAATGGGAAAGTTACGTATTCAAGGAAAGGAGATAATTATCTTGTTCATTGTGCATAGAAAGCACACTTGGAGATCTTGGATTTTTATGATTGCAGGCTTTCAAAATTCTGACAAGGCTGCTTCTAAATTAGTCGATGTCAAGTGCTGTCTTTTTGTAGATTGACAACTGGTTGGTGTTGCTTCATTTTATTGAAAGAAGAAAAGCATAAAAAATGGCTCCACCATCTGTTGGATGTGAAGCATCAGACAGAAGGGTGATGTAGTATGTGGTGAGGAAAGGGGACTGCTGAGCTATAATCTCAGACTCTTTCTAAGATACAAATTGTACTACATTCGGGAAAGATAACTACTTATGTCAGGTTTAAATCTTTAGCGGAAGTGGTATAAGTAGGTTGTAGGAAGATATTGGTGAAAACGTATTTCTTTCTTGTTTGTTTACAGAGCAGTCTCTCCCCCTCCCCCACCCCTTTATTTCCTGGGAAATGTTATTTTTGAACCAGAAAGGCAAAGTCTTCCTCTGAGAACTTAATTAAATGCTTCAGTGGAGTGAACTACTTTTACTTTTCATGTGGTTTAATTTTCTGAGTAAAAGCAAAACGTGTCTGAAAGCCATTTGTTTTCGTTAAACAAAAATTAATGTATAATGTTTATCAGGTGGAAAAGAAAATTATAGAGTTAAGAGCTTGTGGTCTGGAGGAAGAATCCAGGGTGTGCTGGTAAATGTTTAACAACCGGCTCTCTGGCAACAAAAAGTCTGATTTGCAGTATTTGCCATTTTCCGTGGTGAAAAGACTCCCACCGTGGTTAATTTCAAGCCACGGACCAGACATCACAGAAGATGGAGTCCGGAAGAGGTACACAATAGCATTCATTGTACAGTGCTTTCCTTTACAATACAGTAGATGTAAATAATGCCAAGAACATTGATAATAATACACAGTGTGGTAAAATAATTAAGAAGTGATGAGATTTGAGTATTACTTTTGCTTGTATTATAATAATTTATTTAACTCTAAGTTTATATAATTTAATTTAATTTTTTTTTTTTTTTGCGGTACGCGGGCTTCTCACTGCCGTGGCCTCTCCCGTTGCGGAGCACAGGCTCTGGACGCGCAGGCTCAGCGGCCATGGCTCACGGGCCTAGCCGCTCCGCGGCACGTGGGATCTTCCCGGACCGGGGCACGAACCCGTGTCCCCTGCATCGGCAGGCGGACTCTCAACCACTGCGCCACCAGGGAAGCCCTATAATTTAATTTTTAAAAATGGCTGTATTTAGCAGCTTGCCCACAACATTCCTGAAAATTTAATAATTGACTCTGATAAGCTAGCATGAGATGGCTCCAGTTCACAGACCACTGGTGGGGGCAGACCTATGTTAGATTTCTGTGTCCAACACTGACTAGCTGTTTGATAAGAGTACTTACCTGATAGGGTTGTTGGGGTGATTAAATGAGATATTGAATAGAAGTCCTTAGAGTAATGCCTGACACTATAGTAAGTGCTAATGTAAGCAGTTATTAGTGTTTGATCTTTTATAGTAAAGGGAATGCAGGATGGCTCTCCCTATAGGTATCTTTCTAGTTATTTTAAACTACAGTTGACCCTTGAACAATGCGAGAGTTAGGGGCACTGTACTCTGTGCAGTTGAAAAATCTGCGTATGACTTTGACTCCCCAGAAACTTTACTTAACAGCCTACTGTTAACTACGATAACATAAACAGTTATTTTGTATATGTATTTTGTATGTTATATGTATTATATACTGTATTCTTACAATAAAGTAAGCTAGAGAAAAGAAAATGTTATTAAGAAAACCATAAGGAAGAGAAAATACATTCATAGTACTGTACTGTATTATTGATGAAGTAAGTTTATGTCATCTGTTTACAAGATGAATCGTCTATCAGTACCTACATCAATATGGTCTTATATAATGTAAAACACCGTAGATGTTGTATGTATTACAACACTAGACATCAAAAGAGAAAAGATTATGTGAAAAAGAAATTCATATTTATTTACAGCATTGATCCATGCATTGCTCATGAAGAAGCAGCAATATGATTGCTTTATGGTCTCCCAGTGTCATCGATAGGATTGCTCACAGTAGCCTAGCCTAGCCTATACACTAATGAATGAACCATTATAAAATCTTTATGGCATACAGTGTTACAGTCATATCCATAACACAGTATTGGAAACATCTTTACATTAAAAAAAAACAACTCACTTACCTGAGATGATAGACTGATAAGCAGTTTCTCTGCTTAGAGAGAGAGGCCTACTGTATGGTTCTGTAATTCTTTGAAAGCAAAGTGATAAAACAGTAAGAAAATGCACACATTATTAATTTTATATTAAATATCACTTACCATATGCATATATAAGGATAGAATATTATCTACATATATTTTATGCATTCATGACATACCTAACTTTTAATTTTTTTGATATTCCTAGGCGATATGGTTAGTCTATGAGTTTTTTCAAGTTGTTGCAAATCTCCAAAAATTTTCCAATATATTTATTGAAAAAAATATGTGTATAAGTGAACCTACGCTGTTCAAACTTGTGTTGTTCAGGAGTCAACTAAATGATTTTATGTATAAGCTGAAGGTTGGTAATAAGGGGCCATAAGCTGAAGGTTGGTAATAGGGGCCATAACCTCAATTAGTATAACCTTTTAAAATTGTATTTTTTGTTTTTAGTAAAAGAAGTTTCTCTTTCACATAAAAAATTCTCCATTTTCTCCATGGCTTTTTCCATGTAGTCTGGATCTTTCCTCAGTTTTATTGGAAAGGATAGCATTGTCTTTATTCTGTCTGCACAATGCTATTGTGGTATTGATGCCAGAGTATCTTTGTAAGCTTTTGATACAGGAAGCATCTGTAGCCTTAGAATGAAACTGGCAAATTATTCAGAGTCCAGAAAAGACAAGTGAACATAGAGGCTGCAGTGGGGGTTTTGGGGTTTGGGGTAAGAGGAAAAATCAATTATTTTATTTGTTTGCAGTACGTGGGCCTCTCACTGTTGTGGCCTCTCCCGTTGTGGAGCACAGGCTCCAGACGCGCAGGCTCAGCGGCCATGGCTCACGGGCCTAGCCGCTCCACGGCATGTGGGATGTTCCCAGACCGGGGCACGAACCCGTGTCCCCTGCATCGGCAGGCGGACTCTCAACCACTGCGCCACCAGGGAAGCCCGAAAAATCAGTTATTTTAAAAATAAATGATCAATAAGATAATTAAGCCTAAATCATTTAATATTAACCATTGAAATATTTTCAAATAATTAATAAGCACCATCATATTAAGTTGAACATCACTAATTTAGAATCTGAAAATTCATATGAAAAGTCATTAAAGTTTTTATTTTATTGAGCAAAACATTCAAATTATTTCCCCTGTCTGAAATTTCTGGATCTCATGGGTAGGCAAAATCTAGTCTAAAACCAGAATTCTTTAATGTGTAATTTTTACTTCAGTAGATTATTTTTTTGATTGACATATTTATGATTTAAAGTGACAAAATTTCACTAACAGTAGTTTGAACCAGCGGTTCTCAGGATCCCTTTAAACTCTTTAAGATTATTGAGGAAAAGTTTTTGTGTTTATTGATTGATATTTACCATTTTAGCAATTAAAAGCTTTATAATATTTACATTTATGCATTAACTAAAGTTTTCCATGCTTTATAGATTGATCCTACAAAATTAAATCTTATAAGAACAGCATTGAAAGTTAGGTTGTATAAATAATCTACCTGGGAGAACAGATATATATGTGGTTTGGTTCAGTAAGAAGGAGATATAAGTCCCAGTCCTGAAGTAAAGTGTACCAGAAATGTAACTTTAATTTCCTATAACGACTTAATTTCTCTTCAAGTCCTCATTCTGGTGGGGTGATGAAAACCCAATGTAAGTAGATGTAGGATCTCATTCCCCTTTCCCCAAGATTGTGGCTAAATTACTGGGGATTTGCTGCCAGGACCTTGGAGGAGGCCTTATCTTGACCTTGTCACCTGGTTCTCAAGGCCAGGCTCACACAGGTCACCCCTGAGATGTCTCTTGTTCCTTTGTCCACAGCCTTCTTGGTTCTAGTGGTTCTGTGTCCTGCGTGGAAGTACATACTAGGGCACTGTGGTCCCCGGACTCCATAGGCCACTGACTCTCGGGACTGCCAATGGCCCTTTCTGCCTGGACTTGGGGCTCTGAGCCAGGCCTAGGCCTGCAGTCCCCTCTCTCTATTCTCTTTATTCCCCTCCCCTCTTCATCTGAGTGATACTCTCTTAAGGGCACTTTCTCTGTGATTTTTTTTCCTCTCAAGGGCCAATCAGCATAGTCTCCTTAATGGTCTGAGGCATCAGGAGATACAAAAGCAAGGACTAGCCGGCCCTTTCTGCTTTCTTCCTTGTCATCTGCCAACGAGACTGTGAACTCTGGAAGGAGTCAGAGTGAGTGAGAGGTTGTGCAGGTGGAAGGGGAAATACTGGGAGGAAAAAAATCAGTTGGCATTTCAAAAATCCTCCCTGGCCACATCATCCTATGCCTTTAAACCCCGCCAGTCAACAGAGTATACCACACTTGGAGGTCCAGTGGGTCCTCAGATTTTTTTTATGGTTTTTAATTTATTTTTTTCTTGCTTTGCTTCTGTGAGTTCAGTGTTTTTCAAACTGCGAATTGGACCCATTCCTGGATTAGGACGTTGACTTAGTGGGCTGAGACCAGCATTAAAGAAAAAAAAAGGAATCTACTAGAACAAAGTAGAAAAATGTTAGAGATCATCAGGCAGAACAGATGTCTATATTGTTTGGAAACTTCCATTTTATATACACTTTGTGTACTGGGCTGTGGGGTAAGATGCATTTCTTACCGTGGGCTCTAGTCAGAGCTTTAAAAACACATTCTCAGTTGCCACTGAATTTGGTGTATCTTAAAATTTTTGTTACTATGGAAAATGTCCTATTTTAATATTTAAAAAATATAGAGCACATAGGTTGGAAACTTGAGTTGGCTTGACTGAAAATGTCATATTTTTGTCCTCATAGTTTGATACAGTATAAAACTATTTTCCTTCAAAATTTCAAAGCCATACTTTTGCCCATAAGACTGATGATACCTGCCTGGGTGACCACCTCTCCTGCCAGTGGAATATGCTCTGAATGGGGAGTAAATGGAGAAGGGAAAGGGCCCAAGGAGCCGGCTGGTTTTCAGATAGCCTGGTGACCCTGCTGACATTTCCAGAGCCCCCTTATATCTGGTCAACAGTTTTGACTCTATCCATTAACTATCAGCTAAGGTGTCTTTAATTTTTTCCTCTCTACAGTCAGTGCTTTTAAACAACTAACATTGTCTCTCTCTCTCTCTCTGTATGTTTATATATGTATTTATTATACATGTGTTTATGTACATTTAAAAAGTATTTCCATTTGGCCTTTGGGTGGGAGGTGCTTGGTTTGCCACTTGAGTCAAACATATTGAAGCAGCTGTGCACAGTTTTGAAGGTAATAACTATATTCCTTTTAAAATAGAGCATTTCATTCAGACCTTTCACAAAGTCCCTCTTTTCTCCCTGTGCCATTAACCTGTGATGGAAAAGGGTTCAAGCTGCACATCCTTCTCTTCATCCAGGGCACTGAACACAGCAGCAGTACAGGCCTATTGGGTTTTCGTGTACTGTATAATCAGTAGCCAGAAAAAAGTACATTTAAAGAAGAGTTGATCTGTTTTGTGGTTAGACTCTGCCTGAGGTACCCAGGAAAGGAATGTGACTTGCTTAGAGGGGGACAGGCAGGGCCACCGTAAGTGATGTTGGTGATGTTGTCTACTATGGGTTCCTTTTCTCTAACCCACACTGGTGTAAAAGATGCTAATTTTGGTACAGTTCCCTTTGCTTTCCCCCAGTCTGCCTGTTCTGAAACCACATCAAATGAATTATTGTACACAGTTTGGCACTGAACAAATTGAAGTATGTTGAAGTCTTCCTCTGCTCCACCAGAATATATCGCTAATTGCGTAGTGGAGGCCGATGGTTCAATAGCTTTTAGATTCTCGATATTACTTTCATAGCCTGTAAAGTTAGGAAACAACTGATCTGCAAATTGTCAAATAAGTAGAGTCTGTGGAGGGCAAGGACATTTAGCCTGTGGTCCAGGATGTTTGGCGGGTGGTTGCCTGGAGTGCTGTGTTGAGAAGAACGCTGGGTCTTTCCCAGACCCTTCAGGAGGAGTGGTGTGAATTGGTGATGTCTGCCCTGAACATGGGCGGTGACACATGGGCGAAGAAGTATAGACCAGTATGCCAGTGGTAGTGGCTCTTCTTCTTAGTTTCCCACAATATATTTGATGTGATTTTGGCCACACATTTTTCTGTGAGACTACAACATTTTTACTCAAAATGCACAGCTGGGTATAATATCACATTTTAGGTTTGCGTAGGTCTTTCTAAAAAACAGAATTATGCTTCCCCCTCTTTCTTTAGGCTTTAAATAATTATTTTTATGGATACTGAGTATTTGCTATAGGTACTATATTTATTATTATTTTTAGCAAAGGAAGATAATGTGATCTTTCTTGTGTTTCTAATGTTCTGGTTTCCTAGGAACTCTGCTTTTAATATTTTTCAGACTGTGGTAATGCCTCAGATGCTTGAGTCCCAGATCTGCGTGCGTTCTCTTGGCTCTGGTCACCAGCACCTTTTGGTGGTTCCTGGGCCCGAATCACAGAGCTGCCCAGCTGCACGTGTGCCCCTGTTTATACATTCCCACGGTCAATGTCGGCAACAGCATCGGGCACAGACTCTCCTCTACCAGCTCATATTTTTCTTAAACAGCATCTGGGGTGTGTGTGTGTGTGTGTGTGTGTGTGTGTGTGTGTGTGTGTGTGTG
>NW_020837967.1:12922535-12968902 GCF_003676395.1 Aethalodelphis obliquidens | reverse complement strand
GTGTGTGTGTGTGTGTGTGTGTGTGTGTGTGTGTGTGTATTAATTACTCACCTTTTACAGAGTAATTCAAAATCTAGGTGACATGTTCCAAAAGCTGATAAGCATTTCATAGTGTGGTTGGTTTTCTGTGTAATCCCTTTGATCATGGCCTCCTTTGTAAACACACGATAGAGGTTATGATGGAGTCCCGCCGAGGAAGTAATTCAGAGGGTGGCAAGTTTTTGACCCTTACAGACAGAAAGAGAATTTGGTAAATCGTTAGGTTATTGACTGCCCTTTAGAGAGCCGGGGGTTTGCTTTCTGTACCTCCTTTCAGCTGGGCTTGTATTTCATGTACGGGAGGCCTACATTATCATAATCCATTTTTCGCTTTTATGTGATCTACCAGCGGCTCTCGTAAACCTCCTTTCTGAAGAGCACTCCCCATTTACTTGCTCTAATTCACCGTCTTCTTTTAAATCATAAAAATGGATGTTTTGCAACCAGTGGCATTATATGGGAGTTGTTTATGGAGGTGCTGCAGGGAAGATTAGTGGTAGAATTAAGAACGAGGTGACAGCTGGGGAGAGAAATCTATGAAGAGACATCACATCAGTGACATAGCAAGAGAGTGAAAGAAGCATGTTGAACTCGAAGATACTGGAAGAATATCATGAGTAAAATTATAATACGTCTTTCGCTGACGTTGAATAGTGTTAATCATACACTAACAAATTTTTACTTAAGGAGTTATATTACGTAGAAAATGCCCAGATTGACCCCAATGTGTAAAAAAGATATTATCTTAAAATGCTTCTACCCATTAGATGTTAATTTCCCTGACAGCACTCACACTGGAATATTAGTAGAAATAATGTGGAATTGTTTTTACTCAGTGTTATCATCTAGGTCTTAAAACGTTTGCTATGAGAATTTCCTAATTTATACAATTTTACACATCTGAAAGGATAACCAAAGTAGGATGGTTTTTGCAAATTATTAATAGGTATGGAATTTCCCAGGAACTTTTATTCAAAGGAAAAAAACTTCCAGGTCTTCTCCTTCTCTTACCTAATATGCCATTTTCCATTATTGCTCTTTAACAAACAAAAACCTTCCAATACAATGAACGTGAGTTTTAGGACATTCTTTTGGAGAAAGAAGTATAAATGGAGACAAGGAATGTGAGCGCCTACATGCTTTGCCCTTGAAGAACCAGGTAAAGAAGCCCAGTGTGCGGCTTTGGGTGTTCAGGCCCCGTGAGATTTCCAGGTGGGAAAGGAAATGGTAGGAGAAGCTCCCTGCTGTGTCTGGCAAAGTGTGCTTAGGCAGCAAAAGCATTTACAAAGGAAGGCCCGTGGCAGTTTGGAACTGGCTTCAGTTCAGATTTTTTCGGCCATGGAGGAGGTCTTCCTTAAACAAATCTGTTAACATTTTAGTTTTGGAGGGAGCACAGCACATTGTAGATGTAAATGTACCAGTTCCTATTTCTGTCTGAAGCAGCTCCATCTCACCGTCCCCGAGACCCCATCCCTTCATGAGTAGGTCTGATCTGATCTAGTTTTCAGAGCTGTGCCTGGCCTGTGTGTCCTGGTGCTGCGTTTGTCCCTGTTGCTCCTTTGCCGTTAGAAACTTGTCTGTGCAGAGCACGGGGCTCCTTGGGCCCCTCCTGCTGGATGCGTCTTCTTCATGGAGGTCTGGCAGTTGTTTCTCATGTTTAGTGTGTGATGGCAGATCCCAGCCTGGGTTGAAGTCTTTCTCTCTTTCTCTCTTCCCCTCCCTTCTCATCCTGTCTCGGTCCCCACCCCAGTTTCATGCTGTTTCCTTTTCTTACTACATCTGGGCTCCAAAGCGGCCAACCTCAGGGAAGCTCTAAACTATGGGGCAGGATACACGTATGAAGAGCTGATATTACAACTGAGACAGTTTTCATTTCTTTTCACGATTCTGCTGTCATTCCATAATGGCTCACGTTGGCATCCTGCTTTTTCCTGCCTTGGAGGCAGACTGCTGGTCCTCAGTCCACACTGGTGAGTCCTGCCAGTGGTTCATGGCCGGGCCGGCTCTGAGACCCCTTTTGATTGGTGGGTGTCCATGATGTGCTGGTTATTAGATAGGTTGAATACCGCCCCGTGGAGAGACATTACTAGTGTTATTGTCACAAATTCTGTATTTCACATATTTGTTATATTTATTCATTTTGTGTCTGTTTGCTTGACCTAGCGATACATGGGAGAGGGGTGTTGAAATCTCTCACCATATTGGTGAATATGCCAGTTTTCCCTGTCATTAATATTGCATGCATGTGCACACAATCTCTCTCTCTCTCTCTTTCTCCCTCTCTCCTTATATATATGTGTATACATATATACACACACACATATTTTTTAAAATCTACATTTAAGGTGATCCTTTTTTGGTGACTTGAGCCTTCATCACTATATAGTGTCTCTATTCTTTTTTTTTTTTTTTTTTTGCGGTACGTGGGCCTCTCACTGTGGTGGGCTCTCCCATTGCGGAGCACAGGCTCTGGACGCATAGGCTCAGTGGCCATGGCTCACGGGCCCAGCCGCTCCGCGGCATGTGGGATCCTCCCGGACCGGGGCACGAACCCGCGTCCCCTGCATCGGCAGGCGGACTCTCAACCACTGCGCCACCTTGGAAGCCCCTATAGTGTCTCTATTCTTAATAATGCCTTTACTTTAAAAGTATATTTTGTCTCATTTTAATATAGCTATTTTATAGTGGAGTTAAAAAATATGACTATATATTGATCTTTTAGCTAGCAGATGTAACCCATTTACATTTTTGTGATTATTGAATTGTTTCTCCCAACTGTTAAATTTCTATTTGTCTCGTTATTCTATGCTGCTTTTTGTTTCTATTCTCTTTCTTTTTTAAAATTTTATTGAGTTAGAGTTTTGGCACTTTTAAAAAATTTGATTTTTCCCTTTTATAGGATTTGAATTTATGTGTTATATTTCCATTCTTTGCGGTTACCCTTAGAATTTTATCACATTTATTTAAGCACAGTTTAAAATTCAGTAATGTCTTAACCTTTCTCATGAAGAACAGAAGGACCTTAGAATGCCTTATTTTCATGCTACCTTCTCATTTTACTATCAGATGTTTTAGCTCTGTCTTTTTCCATACAATGTTGTGTGTATGTGGGTGTGTGTATGCGTATGCGTGTGTGTGGTGCATTGAATTTAGCATTTTATTTGCTTACCATTCCTTTTTGCATTTCATCTTGTCCTTCTGGAATTTTCTTTTTTGCTGCATTGCATCCTTTGTAAGCAGCTTCATAGACGACCCTGGTGGTGGTAATCTCTCTCAGGGCCTGGTTATTTTAAAGTGTTTTATTTTTCACTTTTTAAAGATAATTTTGAATGATGTGAAACAATCATTATTGCTACAAAATGGAGTTGTTCTAATTTGGGAGATACTTAAAATTGTGTTCAAACCTTCTATCATCTCCCCACTATCCAATATAGTTATGATCTTGACCCTTGGGTAAAATTACTTCCCTGGGTAAAATCAGAGCATCAAACGATGGTCCAAAGAAAAGTCATCAGGCCCTCACCTGACTCAGAAAGGCAGAACTGAAGAGTCAATTTAATAACGCGAGGTCAGAACTTTTGCCTTTTCAATGTGCTTAAGAGATAAAGTTGCATTTTCTTAAAGGAGATAATATACTAAAAATGTTAATACAGTTCCTCTTTCATGAATGATAAGTTGTTAGGCAGAAGAGGGCCTAAGGTCCCCAAGACTGCCCCCAGGTTTGATGATTCTCTAGGAGGCCTCCCAGGACTCAGCCTAGAGTCACACTTGTGACTATGATTTATTACAGCAAAAAGATACAAAGCAAAACCAGCAAAGGGAAAAGGCGCATGGGGCAGAATCCAGAGGAAACTAGGCATGGGCTTCCAGAGTTCTCGCCCAGAAAGTCACGTGGGACACACTTAGCTCCCCCAGCAATGAGCTGTGACAACACGTGTCAGATGTTGCCAACCACTCAAGCTCGTTAGAGACTCAGCTCCCAGGGTTCTTACCGGGGGGCTCTTCTGCCTGGCATGTACCCAAACTCCAGACTCCCGGAAGGAGAGCAAGTGTTCTGCATCAACCTTATTGCTTGTACAAACAGCTTAGGCACAGTGCTCCACCCTTATCAACTAGGGATGCTGGGAACCCTCCCAGAATCCAAGTTCTTAGACACTAGCCAAGGGCCAACCTGGAAAGCTGGCTTTTCATAGATAGCATTTGGGCCTGCTCTATTTACTCTTTTCTGCACAGGGCCCATCAGTAAATAATGCTATAATAATAAATGCTTTTGACACCTGAGTTCTGTTCTCAGATTTTCTAGTTTGAGTAGAACTGTAACCGTGGTCAGAGAAACAGAAAACTGGAGAGGGTGGGTAGACTTAAGTGCTGGAGGGGAGGAGACTCAGACAGGCGTCATTGACCCACACTGTGGCGCAGGATTAGAGGGAGACGGCAGGCCATTTGACTTTGCCAGGCAGGGGAGAATGAAAAAAAAAGATCTCTGGTCTTTTTCTGGACGATCTCTTGGAAAATCTTGAAACAGCTAGCGGTTGGAAACAGCTAGCAGTCTTAAACTTGGTGGCCTCTTATAATGTTAGAGATCTATTATGTACGGTCCCCAGCCTCAGTACTGCAGATATTTTAGAGTGGGGGCCGTCCTGTGCACTGCAGGATGTTACGCAGCATCCCTGGCCTCTGCTCACTAGATGCCAATAGCATCTGTCTCCTCACCACCTCGCCCGGTTGTGACAACCAAAACTGTCTCCTGACATCGCCTGTTGCTAGCTATCCTCCAGGGACAGTGGTTGAGAACCATTGTATTACTACAGGGTTTACAATAAATAAATTCATAACGATCTTAGCTTTATATAGCTAAGTGGTTTGCTCGTATCTTACACTTAGAGTAGTTTTCCATTTATAAAGCTCTTTCATGTGTTTCTAGCAAGAGGCTATATAGATGAAGGCAATGAGACACAGAGGGTAAGTCACTTTGCAGTAAAGCAAAGAGAAAGTAATAGTAGAAATAATAGTAATAATAACATTTTTTGTTATTAATAATAGATATTTCATTGAGTGCCTGATGAGCCAGACACTGAAATGCTTTACAGGTGTTCATTTTGCAACAAGCATAACAAGTGCTATCATTGTGTTGATTTTACGGATGAGGAAGTTGAGGCCAGAGAGATTAAGAAACCTGCCAAAGACACACAGTAGGTGGAAAAGCCAGGTCCAGACCCAGGCCATTTGGCTCCAGTGCTCTCGTGACCCCTGGGCTCTGGATAAAAAGTGAGAGGTTCTGGATTCTTGCTCTTCTCTGATAGTGTTCTGTCTCATTACTATCTCTGTGGAGGTTGCCATTTGCTTATTACACTGCTTTCCTCGCTCCGCCCAGCCCTGGTCTCCTGGTTTACATACAACTTTTCCTATGTTCTTGTCAACTGAATCTCACAGGGATGAAAAAATTGGGAAGCCCTCTTCTTGTGACCTAACTTCGCTGTTTCAGTTGTAGTCTTCTGTGATTATCTTGATTCTTTCTCTTTTTATTTATCTTTAATGTAGCATTTCATCGAAATCTGGATTTGTTGCAGCTGTCAGCCTAATCTTGACACATACGCTTCATCCAATTCCTGCATATTTCAGCTAAGAGGCTTCTGTTTCTGATGCTTAAACATTTCACGATATTCTTCAGATCTTTCCACCACCTCCCAATGTGTTATTTGTCATAGTTCCATGATTATATTTTATTATCCAGGAAATATTTTAATGTACCAATTTATCCACCCCATCTTTTGGGTTTTTTTCATTTTACTTTTTTCCTGATTCCTTTTCAACATGTGTTTTTTCATGCCCCCGTGCCTTATGCCCCAAGTTCTGTCCCCTAATATGGACAAGGAGAAAATGTCCTTCTTCCTCTAAGCCTAGTGAAGAAATCATCTTTCCTGGAGCTTTCTTTTCAAGACACTTATTTTAGGAAGTGTCTACACTTCTACAATCATTTAAATGCAGGATTTGTGTAGAGCTAGAATTAACTGTATGGTACCGTCAATTAGTTTTAAAATGCTTTGCTTCTCCGTGCCTATGATCCCATGAGGGACCACTGAGCCCTCAGTTTATTTCTGGGTCTGTTTTTCTTTTATGGGTGGGGCAGTGAGTGGGTGGGAGTTGAGACTATGACTTCAGAGCAGAATATCGTCAGATTAGATGGACATTGCTACGTGGACATGATGTTGAGAAATCCAGGATTTTCAGATGTGTCCAGTTTGGCAAAATTCATTAGGTTTCTCCAGATGTTGTAATTATTATTTTTAATATAAATAGTGTGTGCTGCCATGGCTATAATTACATTTACTACTTCTGTGTCTCATGGTTCCAACTCATGAGACGATTCCACTCTCTTTTGATTGTTAGGCACTTTTTCCCGAGACCCTATTCACTTGAAATTTTTTTTTTTAAATAAATTTATTTATTTATTTAATTTTGGCTGCGTTGGGTCTTTGTTGCTGCACGTGGGCTTTCTCTAGTTGCAGTGAGCGGGGGCTACTGTTGTGGTGCGTGGGCTTCTCACTGCGATGGCTTCTCTTGTTGCAGAGCACGGGCTCTAGGCGTGCAGGCTTCAGTAGTTGTGGCGCACGGGCTTAGTTCTGCGACATGTGGGATCTTCCCGGACCAGAGCTTGAACCCATGTCCCCTGCATTGGCAGGCGGATTCTTAACCACTGTGCCACCAGGGAAGTCCTTCACTTGAATTTTGCTAGCTCTGAAGATAACTTTGATCCCCAAAGCCTTAGGTTTTAATCCATTGTAGTGCTCATGACTCCTAGTAGTTTCAGATATGAATTCTTTCTTTCCTCGGCATTTTTTATTGTGGTTATTAATACTAAGTTGAATTTTTCTTCTGGATCAAAAATTTGGATAGTTCCTTCTTGTTAATGCATCTTCAGAGAAAGTTATGTTACCCATTATTACAAAATCATTAAATTTTAGGATTGGGAAGGATATTGGAAAAAGTGCGAAGTATTACAATCTGTTTGTAGTCCTCAGTATAATTGCTCAGCATGTCAGTCAGTTTGTTGCTTCGGCCGTCACGTGAGCAGAGTATGTCCTCTAAAAAGGAAGAAAGAAAGAAAAAAGCAGAAGCTTTTCAGTTTGTTTTTCTTTTCAGTGTAAAACTTTGTTCCAAATAGAACTTAGTATGGGTTCCCAATATCAAACGTGTTAAAGTGGTGTTTTATTTATATGCATGTATTTTGTAAGTTCAAATCTATCACCTTTTCTCATTATAAAATCAAATGGTGGGAATTGATTATTTTCATGAAATGATAACTTTAAAATGGGAGATATGAGTGGCAAGTGAGGTTTTGTTAGTATCCAAGTAGATGTTATTTTTGCCTGGTGTGGGCCAAGTTCACGTACATACAGAGAAGCAATTGCAAATTGAATGTCCTGCCCCCCCACAACAGTTCAATTTTCCATCTTAGAATGCTGTTTAATTAAAAATTCTGTTTAATTTTTAAATTTTGTTTACTTAAAAATTCTGTTTAATATTTAATTTATGTTTAATTTAAAATGTAATGTTTAGCTTTTAAACATAATTTTTAATTAAACGTAAATGGCAGGAGAAGGTTGTCCCCTCAAAGTCTGCCCCTAAACTGAGTTAACCTGCAAGTTAGTATAGTACAGTCTCAACGGGTTAAACTTTCTGTAACATGTTTGAGAGTAGATTTTAATTATAGTTTCAAAAGTAGTTAAAATACATACATAACATTTTTGAATTAAACATTGTGGAAATCCTGAAAATCTCTGTGAAACTTTATTCCACAGAATATATTTTGAAAGAAAAAAGTGCTAATTTGTTATTTTAGCTTTAAAGTATACCAATACATACATAATGGCTACATTTTAAAGTCCAGTGAAGTTCAGCTTTCCAAGATTGAGTTGCAAACATTCTAAAACACACTGAAATTGTCTGCCCAGCTTCACCTGTCTGGAGCACCGTTCAGAAGTAGCCCCCAAGTAATCTATAAAAATATCGAATCACTGTGTTGTACACTTGAAAGTAATAAAATGTTGTAAGTCCACTATACTTCAATAAATTAAAAAGAAAAAGAAGAAGCCCCCAGAGTGTGTGGCTGACACGAAGTCTATGACTTCAGGATACGGAGAGGGAGACACCTTGCCTATTACAGCTTCCTCACTTGAACCAGTAACTCTAGTTTTACCAACATTTCACTAAACTTGACTATTCTCTAGTTGCTTACCCTGGGATAGAAGAAGGAAACCAGAAGGGAAGAAGGCTGTGCAAGGCCAACTGCTGTGTGTGAGAAATGATCTGTTTGCCAGTCCAACAGACATAAAAATGCAACGATCTCATGGGATTTAGGCCATCCCAACCTTTGTAAACTTTGAAAGCACTCCTGCTTTGTATCATGATCTGATAATGTCTATTTAGATGACCCTGAGTTATCAAGAAAAAATTTAAATTAGGTTTGTATCTGCTCTAAGAAGGCAAGAAAATTATGATGAAATAGTGAGGCTTAGAGGACTTTTGAGAAACCACAGGAAGATTTGGAGGGTGGACGTCACCAAGGAGAGGGGCCAGGGAGAAGGAAACAGGGAGTGGGGCCTCTTTGAGGGACAGCTCTGAGCTCCACAGCTTCTGTGGTGATAGAGTCACAGCAGCCAGAGATGTACCCTCTGTGCTGGCTGGGCATGGGGAGCAGAGGCAGTCGCTGGTGTTCTTAACCACACATGGGAGTAGACGCCATGACTCCACCACCAGGAGGGTTTGTGTGTTTGCATATATGTCATTATGTATGATGTAATGCGGTGAAGCTTTCTGTAGCCTGACATGCACTGTGGTCATATGGCTTCTTCTCTCTCCTCTTTCTCCTACCCTGCTCCCTCCCTCCCTCCTTCCCTCCCTTCTATTCTTCTTTCCACAAATATTTATTGAGGTCATATGAGCCAGATGCTGGTAGGTGCTGAATGTGCTCTGACAAGGGACAAGATAGCCTGTTCTTGCGGCCGCGGAACTTTCCTTGTAACTCTGAGACAGAGACATGTCAATAGGAACATACAAATGAATACGAAAAAAATTATAATGGGACAGAAAGTACATTCTAGGACACATTTGTGAGACCAGAAAGGCTTCCTGGAGAAAGTGAAATCGAAGGCGAGACCTAAGGGATAAAGAGGAGTTAGCCAGAGAAGTGGGGTGTTCCAGGCCAGGGAAAAGCATGCAGGGGAAGAGCATGCAGGGGAAGAGGTGGGAAGGAGAGGGGTGAACTTCTCAGCCAGAGTGTGGATGTGAGCGAGAAGTCTGCAGAAGGCTCATCGTGGGGGCCTTGGGGGACAGGAGGCTGGACTTTTTTCTTGGATCAATGGGAAGCCATGGAAAGGTTTTACTCAGCGGAGTCAGGTGATCAGGTTGGCATTGTGGAAAGTTTGCTTTGACGAGTTGGATTAGAAGGGCAAGTCTGGCACGTGTTGTAGTTATCTAAAAGATAAACGTGGCCTACAATGAAAAAATGCAGTGGAGACGAAGAGAAGTAAATATAATCGACATGTTTAGGAGATAAAATCAATAGACTTGGTGATGGACTGATTAGATGTGTGCGGAGTCAAGATTACTCCCAGGTTTCTAGTGTGGGCAACTGGGCGCTAATAAATGAAAGAGAATACACGGGGAAGAAATCGTTGTGGGATTGTGGTGGGATGATGGACTGTTGGATTTCAGACTGAATGTGTGGTGAATATGGGGTATGCACAAGTGGCAGTGCCAGTGGCTCTGAAATTCAGGAGGGAAAGCTGGGCTAGAGATGTAGATTTGGAAGTGATGAGCACGCATAGAGGGGGTACCCAGAGCTGTGGGAATGAGTGAGATCACCCTGGCGATCACCCAGGTGTACGCTGAGAAGAGAAGAAAGCCTGTGAGAACCCTGCAGGAGGATGGGCAGAGGGGAGCCCCCAGGAGACAGAGGAGGAACAGCTAGGAGGGGAGAAGCTGGCCAGGAGTGTGTGGGGACAAAGACACCGAGGAAGAGGATGGAGGAGAGGCTAAGCAAGAGGAAGCCCAAAAGATGTCTGTTGGCTCCTCTGTGCTGCAGGAAGCCATTACAGCTTTAACCAGGGAAACGTCTGGAAACAGGAGCTAGGATGCATAGCATTGAGGAGAGAGCTGGAAGAGATGAGCAGAGACAGTGAGCTTAGTCCTCTTTGTAAGGAAGTTTGGCTGAAGGAGAGAACAGACTCTAGGACCTCATGCTGGAGTAGTGTGGGTGGAGGGAGGGATAGAAGTCAGGGGAGCCTTGAGTGCGCTTGGGTGCTGACGGGATGTAGCTCATAGAATAGAGAAGCGCAGGGTGAAAGCGTAGGCAGACAGTGGGGATAGGTGGGTCATAGAGGGTCATGAGAACGGAGGAGGGCTTGGGACCCAGAATAATAACAGAGAGGTGGCCTTGGCTAAGAGGAGAGACACCTCTTCCATTGGGACAGAAGGGAAGAATAAAACAACTGGTGTTAAAGTATTGTTTTGTGTCACAGTATTTTAATTATGTTCTTTAAAACAATTTCTCCACAGACACTACCCAAAGCAGTCCTTCACCACGGTGGCAGATACACCTGAAAATCTTCGCCTGAAACAACAAAGTGAATTGCAGAGTCAGGTAATTTCTGAAAGGCCTATTTTTGTTACATTCGTTCTAAATGTTATTCACAAGGCCGCTCTTCGGTCATCGTACTGTTCATGCCAGGTCACCAGCCGGTGTGCAGACCGAAAGCGGGCCTGGGTGGGCAGACCGGGCAGAAGCGCTGAGTGTCTGTTTTATTCCCGGTCTTGGATCACCCTGATATTCTCGGTTCTGTTATCCACAAGGGACTAGGGCGAGTAAATGAGTTCTGGTCAGAGTAAGTGTTTCCCAACAATATTGATTTATTTGGTCCTAAATATTTAAAAACATTTTATAAATAGCTTTTCCACACTGCATATGTAGGGGAGAAAAGAGGTGTTAACTTGACCCAATTGCAGTGAGTGTGGGGCTAACACCCTGTCTGTGTATCTCACACCAGCCACTAGCTTTGTTTTCATCCTGTCACTTTATTCATATTTCTTTCATATGTCACACTGACAGCATGAACAAAGATTAGAACACCATGATTGGCTCCCAGTCAACCATTTTGGATGGAAACGTGCTTTCAATATGGCGAAACACATCAGTTAAGACTAGGGATTTGAATGACAGTGTTTTCTTCAGGGACACCCCGTCTCTTCTTGAGAAACCTAGGGTGCTCTCTTTCAGAGAAGTTCTCTTGCCGGCCACGGTGTAGGACTGCCGAGCAGTCCTCAGCGTGTGTGTGCTGGGCAGCCTCATGGCAGCCCACTGGTCAGCGGCGAGGTAAAGTAACACTGAGGAGCGGGGAGGGAAGGCTGAGTTGAGGTCCCCTTTCCGCTGTTCATTGGTTGTGGCCTTGGGCCAGCCACTGGGATTCTTGGTGCTGGTGTAAAGTGAGACAGTCTATCTGATCTTGTCTACCTGTCTTGAGGGTGGCTGCAGGTGTCAAATAGGTAGTTAGGTGTGAAAGCATGTTGAAAAGTTAAAAAAAAGATTGTATGACTGTGGAGGCTGATTATGAGTACCATGGTCCCTGAGAATCCTCGACGTGAAAAAGGAGAAGAGTAGACTTCGTGAAGGAGGGAGGTGTCTAGCTCACACTCTTTGAAAATGTCAGTTGTAGCTGTTCGTAATGAGAGTAGTCAGCTCTCAGTTGCAACGGATCTAATTATTTCCACGCGGGTTTATCTGATCACAGGGGAGATGGTAGTTCCCTCCATCCTCTTCCTGGAGGACTTGGGACCACTTCCCAGTCCACTTAATTAGAGGAAAAAAACTCCGAGTAGGGTTTACTGTTGGTTAACAACGCCATGAAGACTTGGTTGGCAGTTAGTTTTCGGTTTATGTAAAATGCTAATTTTCCGTGTGCTAAGCTATTAGTTCAAAAAATTGAGTGCCGGCCAAAGAGAGGCA
This sequence comes from Aethalodelphis obliquidens, assembly GCF_003676395.1. Lineage (NCBI taxonomy): Eukaryota > Metazoa > Chordata > Mammalia > Artiodactyla > Delphinidae > Aethalodelphis > Aethalodelphis obliquidens. The sequence continues at coordinate 12,956,859 of NW_020837967.1, read as the reverse complement.
CTATTGCAGAGCCAGCAAGAACACCCCTTGCTCATTCACACCGCGGAGGGTGCCAGGACTTGGCTCCTGTCTGTGCAGCTCCAATATGCCTTTCTTCTCATCAAGTTAGGATTAATTAGGTAATTCTGGAGAAGTACTTCGAGCACATTGGAAAACAGAACTAAATCAAGCAATCAAATATCTGTTTCCTGCCTGTTACATGTCCTTGTTCTGTGCAATAGAATTTATAATTAGTTAATCCTCTCTTCACAGAGTTCACGGGGTGTCTGAGGAAACAGGACTAACATACCACCCCCCCACCTCGAGCAACTATGTTTAATTTAAAATAAGGACTCAGAAATGGGGGGGCGAGTATGGGTTGGTCTGGTTATGCTTCATGCTGGCGGGGTGGGGGTGGGGGGCTCTGAGTGGAGCCTTGAAGGTTGACAGAGGATCTGATATGAACCCTTATCTCCTTCCTTTAGAGAGCACACCGCTCCCTTTGGGTTCAGTTAGTGGTTATAGGTGTCGTCTCCTTGGTCCAGGAACAAGCATTTATTGTTTTCCCACCACACGCCTGACCTCTGGAAAGGCAAAGAAAAAAGGAGTCACTGTTTCATGAAAGGCTGATTTTATTCTCCCTCAGGTAGGTGGCAAGCTGCGAACTTCAGAAGACACACACATGCTTCTGGGCTCGTGGGACAGGAGTTCACAGAGGGGCACAACGCGCTATGGGGTCTCCAGGCAGTGGTCAGGTGAAGGCATCAGAGTTTTTGTAAAATTTTGCTCAAAAATCATCTCCTTCAGAAAGAAAATGTAGGACTTCATCAGACAGATGGCATGGGCAAATTCAACTCAACTCAAGAAACACGTGTTGACTACTTACTACGTACAAGGAATTGTGCTAGGTGTCGGGGGAGGGAACAGCATCACCACCTTCATCATCATCATTATCGTCAATCTTGCTGTATTCAGGGCACACAATTTTACATGTACTACTTCATTTCCTCTCAAACAGCCCTGTGAGACAGGTATTTATTATTATCCCTATTTAGATGAAGCATTCAACCTTTAGAGAGTTTAGAGAACTCACCCTTTCAAACTTAGCAAGGAATTGAACTTGGAATAGAACCTAGATCTGTGAGCCCCAAGTGTCCACAATCTCAACCAGTACTCTGGTCACATTACTCAGAGAGCACCTAGAAAAGGAGATGTGTAAGCAGATACTTTCAGTACAAGCCAATAGGGCAGTGTGTGTAAAGGTAGAAGGACTCCTCTCAGGTGCAGAAGTCCTCTCTCTCCCCTTCCTCCCCTCCCCCTTCTTCTTCTCTTTTCCCTCCTCCTCCTTTTTCTCCTTCTCCTTCTCCATGAGCGATTAAAATACTTCTAGAGTGTTTCTACCTTTGCAAAGACATGGAAAGATATCTACCCTAATGGTAGTATTCATTACTGGCAAATCATTTAATGTTAGCATATTAAATGATTTGATTCTGTGGTAGAGCATTCCCTTTGAGTTTTGATACCAAGAATTCTGAACAGCTCAACAGTTTTGGTGGAAGATTGACTATTAAAATTTTATTTACTTGTTTTGATAACCTGTGATGCTAAATGAGCCAAATCTCTTCATTACTCCGCGTTTTGAAATTCTGAAATCCTTTAGAATTGTTTGGTTAAAACTCCTGTTTTTTCTTTTAGTTCATTAGCTTACCAAATGAGCCAAAATGAAGGGAAAACAAAAATAAATTTTCAGTCCAACCTAGGAAGTTATTTATGGTTACATATTGTTATCTTTCCCTTTTTTCTCTTCTCTGTCTCGGTCTCTTTCTTTTTCAGAGGGTTATGAACAGAGCCAGCATTTTTTTTTTTTTTTGTCTGAGTGGTAGATCCTCTCAAACTTTTTTGGGATCTATATTAGGTGCCGATTGTCATAATAAAATGATACGACATACCGGAGAATAAACAAGGAAACCATGAGTTAGCTTTTCAGAACTGGTGATAGGCGGTGGCTTACAGGCATCATCCAGCTTGCAAATAGCTGGTGCCTGTCCACTTGGGCAGCCACTGGCCGTGCTGGCTGTGGATGGCTCTGGAACTCTGCAGACAAGCGGGGGAGGGGAAGCATTCCTTCTTCCCTAGCTCCCTTTCCATCACATCTCACAGGATGAACTGCTTCAAAGAAATAGCATAACTGGAGGTTAGGTGCCCCCACTGGTCCACAGTGGCCCATACCGTAAGGGGCAAAAGTGGAGACTTTTCCTTCCAGTGGTATTAGTAACATTGTACTTCATCCGCGGGGCATCGGCCTTTCACTGCATGCCTCGGGACCAGTGTGATGTCCTTGTTTTTGTGGGGAGGTGAGCCTTGAGTTCCAAAGCCTCGCCTGGTGAACTAAACTTCTGGAACACAAACTCTTTGTAAGTTGGGCAGCCCCTAAACTTTAAAAACTTAAGTGAGGTGAAAACCCCCTTAGGAGAGAGAGTTTTTAAACTTATTATTTTCACATGATGTTGTAGCAAGTGTTTCTTGCTTTCAGGCTGTGGCAGAAAAGGTGCAGGTGCTTTGAGTACCTTCCATCAGGAGTCTATGGACTTCATAAAGCTGGGGAAATTGTTCTTCAAATGGAATTTTGAGGGGAACCCTTCATAGAAAAGAGAGCAAAACAGGGCCGTTGTAGCTTTAGCAAGGGGAGGGGGTGTTTCCCCTGCTTCTCCCCATCCTCCCCCTCTAGGGCCTTGGGATGAATGTCTTAGGAAGCCTTGGGCCTCTGTAGGCCAGAGTTCTGAAAAGCACTGCTGAAAGACAAAACGTTAGCTAACTTTCCCACTTGGTTGTTTATGTGATTGGCTTAGCTGTTTGCAATCCTGCTGAAAATAATGGAGAATTGGGGCTCCCTGGGTTCTTAAATGGAGTGTGTATGATTTATGAGTGCTGATAAGACGAAATTGAAAATTATGGTGGATCGAATACAGATTATTCTGGAATCTTGAGTTTTCATTTTCATTTTGTAATCTATGTTAATTCTTTTTTTTTTTTTTTTGCGGTACGCGGGCCTCTCACTGCTGTGGCCCCTCCCGTTGTGGAGCACAGGCTCCGGTCGCACAGGCTCAGCGGCCATGGCTCACGGGCCCAGCTGCTCCGCGGCATGTGGGATCCTCCCGGACCGGGGCACGAACCCGTGTCCCCTGCATCGGCAGGCGGACTCTCAACCACTACGCCACCAGAGAAGCCCTATGTTAATTCTTTTTTAATTTTCCATGTTTCTCTGGGGGCATAAAAAACATGGCGCACAGGGAACAGGATATATGACAGTAGTAAGGTGAGAAGTTGACATGGTTTTTTTATAGGGAAACATAATAGTTACACATATCTGCGGGAGGAATGAAGACACATGTCTAATATAAACCTCTGGAAGGTCAAGGAGGTAGGGCTGTGACCAGCATTCCCTTTCTGGCTTGCCTTAGGTACCTTTCTGTACCTCCTCATTCTGTCTTCCATTTTCAGGTTTTTTTTCTCTCTGCTCTCTGTCATCTAACCAGCCAGTACGGTGTTCAGTTATTACCTAAAGCAGGACTCCTCTCAGGTGGTAGTTGCTTTTTAATAAGGTATCACTGAGGACTGACTTCCTTCAAAGCAACAGATCCACGACTAGGGAACATCAGTAATTGTCTAAAGATGACTGGAGAGCTCCTTTGGAGAGCATCCTCTGTGTATGTGTCAAATCTCATCCCAGAGGCCCCAGCCCGATCATAAATTTGACCTGAATTTCATTTGCCACCCAGAGCCAATGATATGCCAAATTCTGTGCTAGATATTGGGGATGCTGTAGTGAGCAAAATCATATGAACCTTCACTCTCAGGGGATTTATGGTCTAGAGGGGGAGAGGGCGCTAATAAAAAATTAACGAACATAGGCAAAATTGCAACTGTGACAAGAGCTGCAGAGAGAGAGCTGTGTGTATCTTAATTATGTTTAAAAACATTTTCAGGAAGTTGGAGGCCTGAGTGCTTTTCTGCAGACAGGTACATAATGGGATCTCAGAGTGGCCTGCTGCATCCTGCCCAGCGGTGGATCCCATTTCTGAATGCATATCTTTTTTTTTTTTTCCGATTTCCTGATCTTAGCTGACGATTCTTTGCTCCTTGCTGGGTCCACTTACCGTCCCTTATCTCACGCGACAACCTCATGCTTCTAAACAGGAAGACCGTCTCTCCAGATAGTTTTTTGTTGGTAATTCTTATATTCCGCGGATCTCGGACAAGAAGCCTTTCATATTTGCTTTTTAATTTTCCATCTTCTTTGAACCTAATTTTGGCAGCTATATAGCCCCCATCTTTTGATTTTTCACCATTTGATGCCGTATTTTGATCCGAGGGCGATGCTTCTTATTTCTCACAAAAAGCGCTTTCTCATGTATGTAAAGGTAAAAGTTCACAGGGAGAAGCTTCAGCATGTTTCTTTTCAAGGTTTTGAGGCAGTGAAAGTGATGAGAGATTATGTTTCACATACAGGAAGGGCTGAATGTGAGTAAGTGCTTCAAAGGAGAAATATTAGTTCACTTGATGTGGCACATTTCTTCCGGGGAACAGAACATGCTGTGCAGATGTTAACTCTGACCCCCACCATCTCCCACAAGTCAGGTTGTTTTTCTGTTTTACTTCTGGATAAAATGATGTAAGAGGCAAAAATGTCAGGAGTGACAGACAGCAAAACAGCCAAGATGTTTTGATTTGCTGTGTCATGATGGAGTTTCAGAGCCTTTCATCACAGGGGCCTGGTTTTCTACTCCTAACCCTTCTGAAATGACCCATATTCTTTCCATCTGTTCTCAGAGTCCCAGCAGAGTGGTTCTTTGGTGCCCTCCCAGCTCATCCTGCCTCCCTGCCCATCGTGCCCACAGCCGGTGGTAGAGGGTGGAGGTGCTGTACTCTGGGTGGGCAGGCCATGGGCTACTTGTTATTATTCTGTGGGCCACAGCCAGATTACTCGTCCTTTTAATCAGGCACTTGAATATATAGCCTGTCAATTTTTTGTGGCTCTGGGGTCATGGATATAACAGCTGTGATGAAGAGACTATTTTAAAAATACGAAATTAACGTGTTTTTCATCTTTCTCGTCTATAAATCATGTTCTGCTTTACCACCTCACACTTCTGGCTCCAGAGGAGGGAGAAGAGTGAACCCCACTTTGAGAAGGAGGGAATATGGTCCCAGGTGAGGGGGACGCCTATCCTTCCTTCTGGCTATGGTAACTTGTAGAAAAAAGGCAGGAAAAAATCAGAGACTGAAACGTGCCCCTGCCCCGTCTCTTCCGGTGGAAGTCTCTCATTGGGAAGATGGGGGAGGCATGGCAGGTCGGTGGAGAGCAGCGAGAAGCAGAGACGACCACCGCACGAGGCATCCTGCCGGCCCCTGCCAGCTCCACGGTGTGCCTGCGGGCAGGGAGAGAACCGGAGTTTAGTCCCTCATGTGGCGCAGAAGGGGTCAGACATTCCGGCGCAGAGGCAGTAGAGCGATGCTGAGGGTGCTCGCTGAGGAGCTGGCTGGGGCAGTGCCACCGAGGAATAATGGGCCCCGGGAGCCAGGGGTGGTGAGCGGCAGGGAGGAGCGGTGGGACCTCGGCGAGAGGTGCCCTTCTGAGCCGGGGGAGAAGGCACCGTGAGGGCACCAGCCAGAGGCTTCGTCAGGGATTCCAGGAGGGGCCCAGCGAGCGCGAGGACAGGGAGAGGCCACCGACGTCAGACGAGCTGGAGGAGAGAATGAGGGAATGTGGGCCTGGGTCCAGCGCTTCACCCTTGCTTCCCTCCGAGGTCACTGCCTCAGCATGGAATCAGGCAATGAAACCAAATTTATAGTACAATATCGGATTCAGAAAAGTCCTCTTGGTAGTAGCCAGCAGCACACAGTAGGTCTGATTAGTGCACTGAATCTTTCAACTCCTGTCAAGTACCTGTGTTTTCTTTTGCCAGAAATTATTTGGTCTAATTATCATTTCATGTTATCTCAGAACTTTGCTTATAGCGTCCGCTCTCTTCAGGAGGACCTCCTGCCGGAGTTCTCCATGGGCCTGTACAGATGGAAACTGGCTCGAGAAATTCTGTGCAGAAAGATGACTATGATGGCTTCATTCTTTAAAAAAGCTTCCATTTGCAACAGTCATTGTGTTGTGTTCTTTTTTGTTTTGTTTTGTTTTTTCGCGGTACGCGGGCCTCTCACCGTTGTGGCCTCTCCCATTGCGGAGCACAGGCTCCGGACGCGCAGGCTCAGCGGCCATGGCTCATGGGCTCAGCCGCTCCGCGGCATATGGGATCTTCCTGGACCGGGGCACGAGCCCGTGTCCCCAGCATCGGCAGGTGGACTTTCAACCACTGCGCCACCAGGGAAGCCCTGTGTTGTGTTCTGAAATGAGATCTCTACTTAAGCTTCCGAAAATATTGGTTGTACTTTTTAAAGGGTGAGGAGAGCAATTAGAATTTCCCTCCCTTCCTTCATCCCTCCTCAGCTCTCTTGATTTCTGGTGAAGTCAAGGATGAGGATGATAGTAAATCAGAAATTAAGGTGACACAAACTTGATCCTAACTAGTGGGGAAGTCAAAGCTCCGTTTGACTGACACTCTGAGTTCCCATTTATATGAAATTGGCTTTATTTCAAGGGAATCTGTAATCTGCAGATATCTTCTAAGGGAAGTTGAACAAGTCTCTTCAGCTACAGATATAGCTTCCTAAGCGTGCGGTACTTTTAGAGCCCAAGCAACTAAATATACCAAATTTCACATTCTTGCTTAAACTAAAGATGTGAAGAATAGCGAAACCAAGGTTCCTATCCTAGTTTTAATTAAACAAACAATCTTAGAGCCCTTATACAGATTTTTTTCTTTATCTCTAGAATGGCTATAATGCTTGTAAATTATTAAAATTAAAATGAAAGTACATCTTAACTGTGTTTCTTCTATGTACTTTGCAAGATTTCCTTAGAATTGGATAATCTCCAAGGCTCTGAGAGAACTTTTCATTCTAGAAGATTTTATTCTCTACAGGAATATTGCTTAAATCTTAGGTATGTATATATACTATATATATATTTACATATAATACATATAAAATGTTTGTGTGTATATGCATGTAATGCACATTGTACATATATGTTTACACATGTATATACATCTGTGTATAATATGCAGATACACACATACATATACATATATTTATATATATACATACATATAATAATATAATAAAGCTAACTTGGAGAGACAACAGAAAATAGTCTCCTTGAAAATCTGAAAGACTGAGAAAACGTGAAGTATCTTTTCTCTTTTGTTATCGATGGCTAAGTATGATTTAATTCACTGCCGGACACTGAAACAGCTGCACCATTTGCAATCTTAGTTCCCATCATGTAAATTAGCTCTGCAGTTCCTGTGTCTTTTAGTCATTCCATATGTTTTAGGAAATAGCTAAGGTGAAAAAGTGTAACAGAGATGGTATTACTTCTGGAAGTGAGGTAATGAGATCTTTTTCAAAATATCACCTATTCCGGAGGGCGGATTACTCATTTCACAATATAACGAGCAGAGACGTCGTTAAAGCTTTACCTGTTTTGATGGGCCTTACTCTCTCTGTAGTTTCTTAATTAATTTAATGTTTTTTTAATAGCTGTTTTCTTTATCCTTTGTTTTAAATTTTAAACTAGAAGCTAGAGATCTTATTAATGTAACAGTTATTACTTAATAACCAGGCTAAGCAATTGTCAGGACTATATTTATACCATTTGATGATGAGGGTGATAATGTATGAAATGAAGTAGAAACAAAGAAAATAATTTCATGAAAACCAGGAGTCTTATGGGAATGAAGAATTAGATACTTTATTGCAAAGCAGACAGATGCTTTTCGAAGTTTTTCTTGACATTAATTACAAATCAAGAAAAATCAAGGTGTTTTTGATTTCAGACCTTTACTGGCAAAGAAATCTCATTTAAGGACCCACATGTACTTCTTGTAATTTAATTCTGTATAAAGCTGCTTCAATTATTTATTGGTTTAATCTACATTTACTGAATACCTCCTTTGGCCAGACACTGCCTGCTCTTGGGGTGAAGGTGTGTGTGGACAGAAGCCAGCAGCGTTGGGGAGGAACACGACCCCTGACTTAGAGGTGTTTATTGAGTTTCCTCAAAAGATATTCTCCCCAATTCTGCAAACGGTTATTTTTTTCTGTGCTCTGTGTAGCTTTCCCCTCTCATTCCCCGCTGAAATGTTTACCCGTTCTGCGAATGGAAGCCCAGAAGGACTCTCTTTCCCTTTACATAGATCAAATACCAGCTGCTCTGAGAAACTATGTATTGGGGAAGAAATGATCTTTTAACTGGTTTTGGAAATAACTCCCCAGCACCCGTGCCCTTTTGTAAACTTTTTGTAGAGTTTGCTCCTTCTTAAGATAATGTGGATAGAATGTTTTTGATTGTTTCATGGACACAGGAAAGCTTCTCCAATAAAATCCACTTTTTGGGGGGGGGTTATCATCAGGAGAATTAAATCATGTCATCAGCAATGTCCCAATCCTCTTGTTATCCTGCAGACTCCTCACCCTTTTTGGGTCACGGACCCCTTTGGAAGTTTGATGAAAGCCATTGAACTTCTCCTTTGGAAAAGGTACAAAAGCAAAAATATGCCAACTTTAGAGTATAATTGCAGGGAGTTCATGGGTCAGCAAAGGTCATCAGAGTCCCAGGTTTTAGAAGGTGTGGTCAGGTCAGCCAGTGGGAGGAGCAGAGAAAAAATAGGCTGAACTTAGAGGTTTAGCAGAGGCTACAGGATTGGCACAGAGGTTATGGATTCCCTGCCTTCTAAGCACAAATTTATCTTGATTAAAATATTAACTGTCTTGGAAACGTGAAATGTTACTGCCTTAAAGAAGGCAATCTAGCGACAACTGTTAAACCTTAAAAATACGCATCCTCTTTGATCCAGCAGTTCCACTCCTGGAAATTTCTCCTGTAGAAATAGAAATATCAGCATATGAGGCACATGGGCAAGGATCTCTAGGTCAGCATTGTTTGTAGCAGCAAAAAACTGGAAACTGAATGAAAGCCCATCAACAAATAGTAGAATAAATTATGATAACCCAGACCACAGAATATTATGCAGCCATTAAAAAGAATGAGATAGAGGTAAACCAGATGCCTTTGGGATGTCCATGTGGTATTACTCAGTGAGAAATTTAGATACAGAACAGTGTATAAATGACAAAACTCTCCCTCTGTGCATGTGTGTGCATATCTATGTATTTGCGTATGTCTGATTAAGATTATATGTGTGGGGAGAAAAATATGAAGTAGTATGCACTAGGGTGTTAGCATTTGTTTGTTCTGGGGGCTTATCCATGGTGAGCCAAACAAAGGGGAAAAATGGTTAAAATAATTTAAAAGATGTCTATGATGGCATGAATGCATTTTTATGCAATTATCTATTTATCTGTCTGTATCTGTCTATCTCTATTTATTATCTGTATGTTGGTGGGTATATGTGAGAAGAAAGAACACAATGACTTAGAGACATAATTGCTTGTATGTATTTAGCATTCCATTCTTTTACTTCTTTCACAGCCAGTAACACTGGGGCTTCTCAGTTCAGTCTTGTGGGGCTAACTAGGCCAATATGGCCAGCCTGCGATCTCCCTGCTGACTTATTAGGTGGATTTCCTGTGACTCACTGCTCTAAAGTTATTTAGTCTTTAGCAAATGTTTGTTGGATGTCTATTTTATGTCGTGTACTAGGCTTTGTCTGGGAAGACTCAAAGAACTAAGGGGTGTGTGTGTGTGTGTGTGTGTGTGTGTGTGTGTGTGTACACAACTCAGGGACTGTTTGCAGCTGCATTTGAACTTCCTCCCCCCAATCTGTCATTTATCTGCTTGTGGGTGTGTAGGGTCGAGAGCATAGATGCTGCTCTCATGTCAGTAAGAACCTAAGAATTTGGAGTAGGATCTTGACATTCCTTCTTTTTGTTCCATTAAATGACCTACTGCCTGATTCTCCAACTTTTCCTCAGAGATGCCTGAAGACCTCTAGAGAGGATAGTACTGAAAGGACTTCAAAGGAAAAAGATGTATGAGGTGCTTCCTGTAGATCATTGTCTCTCAAAATTGTGGTTTCCCACATCATAGTTACCTGGTGAGCATGTGGAAAATGCTTACTTGTGGAGCTGGCCCCAGACTCACTAAGAGGGAGGCCTAGAAGTCCACAGCGTTACTAAGTGCCCCGTGGAAGTCTCACACACGTTAATGTTTGAGAGCCAGTGCCATCAAATTTTGCTTCAAATAATGAGCCTTCCTGGCGTCTTTCCCCAGAATTTTACCAAGACTTTTCCATATCCTTGGACTTCTTTCCCACGTGGTGGTGGAAACTTAGATATTGTGCCATGTGGAAATTGGTCCCCATTCACTGGTTTCTCATTCAGATGGACTGACCTCCGTCTGTCAGGCAGGATACTTGGGATCGTGTGCTGCTGCCAGGCTTCTGAAAGCTTATGCCACTGCTTAGGATGCAAGTCCAGGGAACACAGACAGGAGAAAGGATGCTTTAATTCAGTTTTAGGACATTTAGGTATTTGACTCAGCAGATACTCTTACAGACATTTTTCTAATATCAAAATGGCTTTTTATTTTCCTCTTTTTGTTCATTAGTGATGTCTGCATTTTAGAGGAGATTTTATGAAGAGAAACTTTCAGACCATAGTGTCACTACTGAACACACACAATTTCATTCTGAATGTAAAGAAATCAATGTAGATCAGAAAAAGACTTGAATGGTTTGAAAAATCAACAATCTGATGGTCAAATTCAAATGTCTTTAATGTAACAGAGTCAGTATATACATACACACAAGAGAGAATTTCAGGTTACAGTGCATTTTGTTGTTTGTAACGACAGGAGTAAAACCACGATTTGCACACATGATGTAAATGTTTTGGAATTCTTGATTCTTTGGGCTACTTCTGGTTTATTTATAAATATTCGTAATAGAATCAAGAACTGAAAGTGTTTTTCAGATATCTAAGATTTATCCCTTTACTCAGGGTTTCTTCCCCAGTCCTTTTATCTAAAATGCCAAAATAACTGAAGCAAACGCTAGTTCATATGAAAAGCAGAACTGAGTGACTGTTTTCCTACATTCCTCATGTGATTGTACCTGTATAGACAACAACCTTAGTACTGTTCTGATTAGAAAGGCCTTGTCTGGGAACCTTTTATCTCCACAGCAGGATATATACAATCCGAGTCGATGCTAGAAACCCACGACTTCACCCCTCAATCAATAATCATCGATTGAGTAGAGTTGGTTTCGGGGCTATGTATTAGATACCACGAGGCACACAGAAGAAGAGTCATAGTTTCTGCCTCTGAAGAACAATCTAATTCGGAAGGTAGTTCACATGTGCACGCGCTGACATGGGTCCGTAACAAAAGGTTCTTTCAACAAATACTAGGGAAGACAATATGAAGTGATGGTGGAATAGGGGAGGTGTTGGAGAGCAGGCACATGACACTGTAGAGAGACAGCTGAACAGGAGCAAGACGCGAGGAAGCCATGAGCGTAACCCATGAAGCTGTCTCCATCCGAAAGTCATCAGCTGGAAGGTGTGGGCAGTCGGTCAGGGGAGTCTGTGCTCTGGAGGGTGGAGAGGCTTTGGAACGAAATGATGAGGTCCTCAATCAGGGTAGTGAAAAAGCTGTTGAAGAATCATGGTCTAGGGATTTTATGAAATGCAAAGCTTGGAGAAATGAAAGAACTCCAGTGTGAGGAAGTGAGGAGGCTGAATCAGGATCGTGGCTGTGAAAATAGGGAAGCAAAACTTAGTGTTACTTTTGGAGAAAATTGGATATTAGGGGTAAGTTGGGGAAAAAAAATAAAGTCATATAATGAAAATATTTGTGAAGGTATTAAACACATCAATCTGAGACACTTTATTAATTAATTAATTTATTTTTGCTGTGTTGGGTCTTCGTTTCTGTACGAGGGCTTTCTCTAGTTGTGGCAAGCGGGAGCTACTCTTCATCGCGGTGCGTGGGCCTCTCACTATCGCGGCCTCTCTTGTTGCAGAGCACAGGCTCCAGACGCGCAGGCTCAGTACTTGTGGCTCACGGGCCTAGTTGCTCCGCGGCATGTGGGATCCTCCCAGACCAGGGCTCGAACCCGTGTCCCCTGCATTAGCAGGCAGATTCTCAACCACTGCGCCTCCAGGGAAGCCCCCTGAGAAACTTTAAATTAGAGGGGAAACAGTGACTAGTGGTGGGGAATAAACCTGATTAATTGACTTTTAAATTGTGGATTTTTGGTCTTCAGAAATTCATTTGTGTCATAAACTATCATTGAATAGACCTTGGACATGGTAAATATTCTATGGTTTAGAATAACTTCGTAGGCTTTCATTCAGTAGGTGGTAAATAAGTGCTGGATGACAAATTCTGGTATTTATCTTGCAAGGTAATCTGCAATTCTATGCGAGGCGTTTTCCTGCCTGGGACACAAAGCTCTGCTACAGTTATTTGTGAATAACTTTTTATAACTCATGTTCTAAGACTATTGTAAATTGCCATTTAAAAGAACAATGTTTCATCAACATAAAAAAACCTCCCTCCTTCCTACATCAGGGGTATTTTCCTCTTGTCTAAAAAATACATACTTCTTTTTAGAAGTCTGTATTTACACTGAGCTGGTACTTTTCTTCTCTGGAAAGGAAAAAAAAAAAACCACTTAGAAAAACCCAAGTAACCAAACAAATCACCTTGATTACTACCTACAGAGAAAAGGAGCTGGCTTTATTTTTTCTCTTGTGCATAGTTTTAGATCAATCCATATATAAGAAATAGTTATGTTAGAAACTGTTTGGATATTTGGTGTAGTGGGTGTAGAGAATGGGTACATCAAATTGCTACCTAACAGAGCAAGGAAACGAGTTCGTATTGTCTATTGGGAAACAAAGCGTATGACTATTAGAAAGAAAAAAAAAAGACAGTGTTGAAAGAGTGTGTTGAGTTGCCAGGGACCACTTAGCTTCTACAGTCTGTTCACGTGTGCAGTGTCGTTAGTCATCTATCTCCTAGTTGCTGACCAGAGGGCTTTACCAATAGTGGCATTATTTTCCTGGGTTTTTATTTCCCTGGAGTACCTATGATAATGCTGTATGTTATGCTGCAGATCGTTTATTTTGGTAGACCTTGAAATTATGTCCACCTTACAACTTGGAAAACTTTGGGTAGGAAGAATCTTCTGGCTGTGTTTCACTTTGCAGCTTCTTCGGCTCTCACTTGCTACACGGTCTCTGAGCCTGTTCCGTGGAACGTGTGTATGACACGGGTGCCTGTTCCACTTCCTACGCGCCAGTTATCCTCTTGTACCAAGTCGCCCTTCTCCCCATGGAATGTGGCGGCCAGGCGGTGTCAGCTTTCGGTCAGCTGGCTGGCCCTGGTGGGGTAGAACCTGGTGTCCAGGTCTGACTCCACACTTGCTTTTTCCTGACAGCCTTCCTCTCTGTGACATCTTGCCCGTGACTTTCTGGAGAGAAAGTGGGATACATAGAAGCTAATAGGGGGATCCTTTGCGGGCTCTCCACCTCTCCCCTGTGCTTTCCTGAGCTTGTCCTCTGCCCTTCGCTCTCAACACAGACACCCGTGACCGTCTGACCACTGCTTTCCTCTTCTTCCTTGCACTTGGCTTTCCCTTCAGTGCATCAGCTTCCTTCCAAATCTTTGTCCGTCTTCCAAACGGCAGAGCCATCCAGAAAGACTAGATACGTTTTCTGGTGTCCATGCGAAGCTTTTGCTTACTTAGATGCATTTTGGGGGATATGACTTTCTTGTTTCAAGGGCCGTTTTTCTGTTAGCAGTAAGTATTTGACCCTTCCATCTCCAAATGTCTGGAGTTTAGATTTAAACAGATTCTAAATCCACTTGATTTTTTTTCTACAGCTATTTCACTCCCTCCTTTGCAAATGCTGATCTGCAGGTTACCTAGGAATGGCTTCTCCCTCTTCAGAGACCTCTGTCGTTTGCAAGGGGTCAGCATCTTGCAACCCTTTGCAGACAGGGAGAGTGATAGGCTTTGTCTGGCCAGGAAAAGTCACTTTTGACTGAGGACATAAGTAAAACGAAAATCTTCTGTAGTGCAACATCCAGCCGCTAAGTTAAACCACCTGCTTCAGCTGTAGCGTAGGGCCCCCTGTGTGGCCCTTCACGTGCGTCACGCTAGGGCGAAACCAACACTTGACAGCAGAACGATAATAAATCTGCCGTGGTGGCCACGGTCCTCTTCGGCCCCCTCTGCCTAGTGGCCAGAGTCCTTTCTGAGTTAAGAGATTCACCAATGACGAGGATGGTGACGGCTGGCTTCCAAAATATAACAATTCATGGTCGCAGTTAGAGCTTAATTTCCTTAAACCTTTCATCAGGGAAGGAAGCACTTTATAGTAAATGACTGTATTGCTTGAAATCATCTGCCCGCGGAGCCTTCATTATATTCCTTAGTCATTATGGCTTGCATCACATGATCTTTTCTCAAACATCAGGTGAACCAACAATGAAATTGCATTTCTTTGAATTAGAGTACAGATTATTATGGCAGAAAAAAGACATTGAAGGGGAAACGTTCATGTTTATGTTTGAATAAATGTGAAAGCTTAATGGCCTCAGAGGCAGTTAAAGCAGAGGTTGTAAGAGAACACGGAACCGTGGTACCTCATTGCTTTAGATGTATCTCTGAATGAGTGCAGGCAAAGCACTTTCACTTTCCAGTCCCGGGTGTATAAATCCTGGACATGCAATCATTTGGTGTGTATTTCTCGTGCGGGTAGGAGAACACAGCATCACTGATAGTTCTTATTTTGATCTCCGGGCTCTAACACGCATTAGGCAATCAATCAATGATTATTGAAATAAAGTGGAAAAGTCTTTACTCAGAGAGGGTCCCCCTCCCCCATTTCTTGCCCACACACGCCTGGGCTTCTCTATGGCTTTTGTATGGTTAACGCAGTCCTAGGATTGGGAACATTTTGGCGCTGCAGATGGGAGTAAGCAGTTAAAACAAGAGCCTGGGAAAGAGAATTATTGCTTGCTTGGGTTTATTTATCTGGCTCTGACCCCGGGCCTTACCTGACCTGCATATCCAGCATGATCCCTGGATTCCAGATAGCCAACCTGGCCTTGCTGTCGGCTTCCGGACCCTGTCATGAGTGTGATCGACTCCTGGGTCCATCCTTGTCATCCTGCCATCTCACCTTTGCCGCTGTTCTCCTTAACCATATACTGGACAGATAGGGAGTCACTTAGTGGAAAATAAAGTGATGCATTAAGTAACTTAATTGGGGCCAGTTATGGAATCAGATTGTGACTTTTACAGGGTATCCGAGTCGACATGTTGCAGAGTGCTAGAAGCAAAGCCAGTTGGATGTGGAATATAATGTGCAGAGAGAGAGTATCATTGCTGTGTGCTTTATTATAATTTCTATTTTTCCTCACAGCCATCTGCTCTGTTATATATTTGGTTATTCTGATGTCAAGTATGAGACCTAGATATAGCATTTTTATTATTCTACCATTCCTCCTGCCCTCTTTCAGCTGCACAATTCCTGTAGCAGTCAGAGCCTGTGGTTGCCAAATGCCCGTGTTGCAAGAGCCCCAGCAAGGATAGAGATCCTGTGTTTGTTTTCCCCGTAGATTACAGATGAATGAATTGAGCGAATGATGGGAGACAACATGAGACATTATTTAGTGAGGGTTTATAATGAGCCAGGCATTGTGCTCAGGGCTTTTTGTAGAGTGTCTCAGCAAATCTTGATAACTTCCTTAGGTAGGCGTGCTTATTCTCATTTTGTAGATGAGAAAGCTGTGGCTCAGAGAGGTTGAGTAAACCACCTGGGGTCACATAGCTCGTTGGGGCCCTTGCCAGCCGTTGGTCTCAGGTCCTTCTGACTCCAAAGCCTGAGCTGTTCCTTACCAGGCCAGGCTATCTCAGTGTAGCCATTCTTATAAATGACATTTCTGTGATTTCAATACCATATCATAGCAGTGCAATGACACTTTAGGTTTAAAATTCTCCAAGTTCTCTTCATGAGGTTAAAATTTTTATATTTGGACTTTTAAAATTGTAATTTCTGGTAAATGTCTTATTATTTTATTTTATTTACTTTTGTGGTTATTTTGACACTCAGTCTGGTTTATATCATTCCTGGAGCCATTAAATACCTTTGTTTAAATTATGCAATAACTTTTTGTTTACATGTTAGCGATTTTAGCCAGTTTAGTTATTAACAGCTCTGCTGTTTTGTTTGCTTTATCCATTTTAAGTTGTGTTGAATAAATGTCCTCATGTTTTTTAAGCTTACTGATTTTTAAATTCTAATTCTATATAGGCTACCTCATGCATCTAATTTTTTTTTTTTGCGGTACGCGGGCCTCTCACTGTTGTGGTCTCTCCCGTTGCGGAGCACAGGCTCCGGATGCGCAGGCTCTGGACGCGCAGGCTCAGTGGCCACGGCTCACAAGCCCAGCTGCTCTGCGGCATGTGGGATCCTCCCGGACCGGGGCACGAACCCGTGTCCCCTGCATCGGCAGGCGGACTCTCAACCACTGCGCCACCAGGGAAGCCCCATGCATCTAATTTTTAAACTTTTATTTCTATACTTCTACTGATCAGAGTCTTGCCATTTAATTTATTATAAAACCAATGAAAAAAGGGTAAATTATTCACATTTCAATAACAGTTTTTAAAGTAGGTCTGATCATAGAAAATACCGAGTTATATTAGAAATCTGATTTTTGGTGTAGCTCTATTTCGCCAAATAATGGCGAGGAACTGGTTAAACACGTTAATGCATAGTGTGTTGGAGACTTGGTCGCTACTCATAAATTCTTCAGGAGCTAATTTTTGTTGCCAAAGATGTTTTCCATTTCATCACATCCTTTGTCTCTCTCTTCTGAGACAGCTCAGGAACCCAGAGCACTCATTTACTCAATGGCTGCTGTGGTGCTGCTTCCAGGGGCTCCGAAGCATCAGAGCAGCTCGAGTTGTGGTTTCTGACTTTGCTCAGCCCTAAGGAGAGAAGCACCCCTCGTTAGTGCCCGCTGAGTGGGGTCCACAGGGGAGCACTAGAGGTGCTCCGAGAGGGGCAAGATCACCGCTGTGGGCTGGGCAGGGTTCACTGACCATATCCACTGTGTGCATGCCTGCATGCCTGTGAGCTTTGTCCTGGCTCTGCTGGTGCCAGAGAGGATTTAACATCACTCTCAATGGAAAACACTTAGAGGATATTTACGACTATAATGAGAAAGGAAGCGAGGCCTTTTAGAGGAGGAAGCCTCTTAACGGAGGGAGAGGGGCAGGGCCCAGGAAATTGTGGGTGGGGCTGGGAGTGTGATAGATGTGTGGATTGATCACCAGTGGACCAGTGACCCTACAGAAAATGCAGAAGAGGTTCAGGCTGGGTGTAAAGCACCTGAACAGCGTGCTGAGGAGGTTGGGCTTTATCATTAGGCATGGGGGCTATCAGTTCTTGGGCAGGGAGTGATTTGCTGAACATGATGGTGCAGCAAGATTAATCCGGCAGCAAAACGGATTGGATGGGGAGAGATTTGAAGTAGGTAGCCAAGTTGGGAAACGTCTGCTGTAATGAAAGTGTGTGATAATCAGGCAGATCATCAAGGGAAAGGAAAGGAGAGGAGAGACAACTCTGAAGAATGATTGTATGTGAGGGAAGAGGTGTCGGGCTCTAGAGTTCCTGTGGGAGGAGCTTCCAGCTGGCAAACCAGCTGGAAGTGGGAAGAGGCCCTTAGGCAGCGTGGCTGGATGCTGTGTTCACATAGCAAGTTGCTGTGTTTACTGAGATTGAGTGTTGATTTGGTGTGGTTTGCAGAGGTAGGGGGTTGTCTAATGGAGATTGTGGCCACTCCCCTCCCTACCCCGTATCCCCTTGGGAGTGCCACTGGGAGAGATGGAGTCCAGTGTGACCGAGGCCTTTGTGACTCTTAGGCCTGAGTAGCTGGGACTGTTGTCATGCCTGTGGTCAGGGGTAGATAATTCAGAGGCCCGTTGCCTCTGTAAACCTCACACCTGTAACGTTTGAATGAATAAAGGATTGAGAATGAGTGAGTTCAGGATTAGCGTTGACTTGAAGAGTTCGGCGATTATTTAGGGGGAACTGACTTCCATACAGATGGATGAACAGTGACATTCGGGAGAAAGCCAATTGTTGGTGACTAAAGCTTCCTAAAACCACGTTCAGTTGCAATATAAAAGGACTGAGTTTTGAAAAGAAAACATTTATGATGCATGGATAAGTTACATAAGTGTTATTAGAGTTATACATAATGAATTGTTAACCAGTTTGAACGTTTGTTTTGCAAAGGGTCCAAGGCGATGATTGATTGCACACACATTTCAAAATTTGTTCTGGGGTTTACAGAGAGAGAAAGAGAGCCGAGAAGAACCTGAGTATTGAATGAGTATTGGGGATGACTGCTCTTTAAATTTCTTTAGCTTTGCCATTAGTCTTGATATTGAGTGATATAAAAAAAATATCCCTGTGAAACTTTGGGTGATTTTACGTGGTTTTAGGTGATCACTATGACACTTTTTAGAAGGCACCTTATGCAGTTAATGGCTTGGCTAGAAAGCTGACCCTTAGACAGTCTAACCCCCAGAGAGCCAGTGGAATGCGAAGGAAAGAGTAGGGGTTTTGGAGTGAGTTAAACTTGGGTTTCAACTTGTCTCTACCATGTAACACTGTGTGGTCTTGGACAAGTTTCTTACACTCTCATTTTCTTCATTTTAAAATGGTGATTTTCCTCTCTCTCTTCAAAAGTTACCATGAGGTTAGTGATGATATATCGAGCCAGCAGGCCCAGTATGGGTCTTGGCACAAAGCAGGCACCCAGCAAATGTTAACTATAGTCACTTTGACTAGGATACTATATATTTTCATTTCGCTGTCCGTGGGGTGATACCTATCACTTTTTTAAATGACAGCTGTTTTGCTTAATTGTGGAAGTGGGATGGGGCTTGTGAGCAAGAAAGCATTCTGGAAATAACATCCCTAAACCTTTTTAGGTGGCCCCTCACCTCCTGGAGAAAGCTCCCTCCTGAAACTTGGTATGGGGAACCTGTAAGGTAGAGTAAAAAGCATGGATTCAGATCTAGGTGAAAATACTGGCTGTCACTTGCTAGTTATGTGGCTTTGGGAAGTAATTTTTGAGTTTGTTTCTGCAAAGTGTGGTTACGATAACCACACGCATGGATGTTGAGAGAATCACACAGGATGACGTGAGTCTGAAGCACAGGAGGTCCAGTGGGGCTGGGCAGTAGGCTTGAGGGGAAAGGGTGTTAAAATGAAGCAAGACTAACCGGTTTATGGGGACAGCCTAGGGCATATTTAGGTGTTCCTGGTGCTATTACTTGCAAAGCTGAAAAAGCAAAAGGGGGAAAAGGTATTACTTGCTCATCGTTTTAAAGCTTAATGAAATCCTGATTTATAAAAAAGTAGTGAAATTACTTATTAGATAATTTATCATGGATGCTTAAATAATCTATTAGTTTATGGAAAATATCTGAGGAGCAGCGGTAATTTGAGAGTTTAGAGAATGATAATAGTCTCAGGAGAGATTATTAAAGAAAAGGTAAATCAAATCAGTTACTTCTCATGACCTGGCTTATTCCTTTCAGTAAAGGAGTGTCTGCATACTTTTTGGTGAGTTGTTGAATTAGTGGAATTTTAAGGAGGTAGTAAAAGAAATAAAATAAAAATAAGTAAAGTTATTTTTTTAATCCATAGAAACCTTTGACAGATCGTAAGTTATTTTAAATACGATTAAGGCACATTAGCTTCTTCTTGTGTAATGAATGGCTTAAACCAAGAGCAAGGTTTAAAATCAGACTATTTTTTTGAGCAAATCAAACAAAAGTATATTCATGCTGAAAGGCATTCTGAACAGCAGGTCTCAGTTTTGTGTGACGATATAGCAGTTTCGGTGTATTTGATGTAAAGTAGACTACTATGGGAAGGAAGTACCTTTAATGGCCTGGGTGTTCCCTAATAATTCTAAAGCTCTGGGCCACGATGGTGCAAGACAGTGATACATGAACTGATTTTGCATTGTTCCAGGGAAGGTTCGCCTAGAAGACTTAAACTCCCAAGGTTCATGATGAGTGTGAATGGCCCACGGATGCCGTTAGGCTTGGCCAAGTTATGAGCCAGAGGGCGCTGTTGTCCAAGCAGGGATTAGTTGTGTAAAGGAAGCTGGCCATGGAGGGGGGAGTGCTCCCTTCTTAAGATTAAAAATGGAAGCGCGTTTTTGTTTTGTTTTTTAAATATACTGTGAAGGAAAAAGAATTAGTACCACAAAGAATAAGTGGGTTGAGACAGCCGTAAGAATTGCTGCTCACAGCATCTAGCCCATAGCTAGCCTTATCCACTCAGAGGTAATTATTTTCAAACCGAGCAGCATTTGCAGAGATAGCTCCCAAACAGCTGTGTCAGCTTTAGAATGTGTGAAAACTGCTCAAGAATAAACCGTAAAAGTACGTTGTGGAAATTAAAAAAAAAAAAAAAACAGCTCAAGGATGTTTTGATATGTAAGGGTTATTAGCAACAGTTTACAAAAATATAGATGGAAAGTTGGGAATTCATTTCATTTCCGCAGCGTCTTCCTGTTTATCTTCCTGATAGATTTGTCTCCTCGGTTACCATAGCACTGCTCATTGGTATTCCTCAGCGTGCAGTGCTGCTGCGAATCCCTCCGTAATTGCACTGAGCTAGAGAATCTTTACTTTTCAGGCCTTGCTCAAGCGCAGGGTCCGTTTTTCTTCTGTGTGGCAGCTTTAATCTTGCACCGGAATGACAGCTCCTGTCCTGCCCCTTTTGTCTCGCTGGCAGGATGGTCAAGCAGCCGCCTTCACATCTGATGCAATTACTAATCCGCTTCCTTCCCAGGAAGGCAGTGCTTGTGGTCCCCAGCCCTGGGGGACTATAAACATTTTTTCCCGATATCTGTGCCGCAGGCTCTGTCAGCCCAGTGATCCCCTGCGGTTACCAGGAGGTGCCGGGCATTTTTCAGAGGGGGAATAACCATTCCCTTTCAAGAACATTTTCCTTTTGCATTTCCCTGTCCAGACTTTTGGCCTTTGTTTCAAAGGTGAGGGCTTCCCGGGCTTTCTTTCTCCAACCCGAGATGAGTGTGTGTGGTTGGCTATCAGGAGAGGTGTTTGTAAGTGAAGCGCCACTTGCTCATTGCTTTTATGGAGTTTGGCTTCTTAGATTATGGCCAGTGAAACCAGTTATCTTGTATTGTGAATTTTGAAGGCAAAAGGACACTGAATTAGTTACATTTGAATCATCTTCCTATCTATCGATGACTGCAGTGATTTTGGGGGCTTGCATTAATGTATATCGTAGATGCAGTTACTCTTTTTGGATCCGATAGATTAGATTCAGCGAAACACATCCCTCTGGAGATGTGTTAGCCGTACTTTGCCTCTAGCTCCTCTTACATGGAGTCAGTTTCAAGTTCAAATACATTTTGTCTGATAAATTGACTGCACGTGGAGGAACTAAAGAGAGCAATTAGGTATGATGTCAAATAAATGACTCAGTGACAATGTATATTCCATTTAGGTCAGCATAGTTCAAAATGCGAGAAAACATGACTTAGCTGGCTGGACTGAAAGTTTAAATTACTGGGCAAGAAGAATCTGAGGTTTGCCTTCTGAGGTTAGGTAATTGGAGATATGTAATATTAATTGTGTTTGCTGTGAGATGATTCTGTTGTGAGATGGGTGCAGTTGTTTCTGTGGGTATTGTTTAATATGACAATGTGCTGGTCCAGTCTTTATGCAGAATGGGTATTGCTTTTGGCCAAGGTGAGGGCGGGTGGGTGAGTGATATGAGGCTGAAGCCTGTTAAACCATGAAAAGCGAATATATTTTGCTCGAGAGTTCATTAGGGTGGCAGTGCCCTAGAGTAGGGAGTGGGCGACTTCTGTGGTTAATTGCAGTGTTTTCCTCCATTCTTCACCTCTCCCTTTTAGAATTGTACGCCCACATCTTTCCATGTGATTTTGTAGGAGCTTCCATTATAGGAGGTACTACTGCCCCATCGTTGTTGGGCATGACCATGTGACTCATGTCAGTCGGTGGACTTAAGCAGACATGGTGCCCGCAGAGACCTTAGATATGCTTCTGTGGTTGGCGTGGCCTCTGGTGCTCCTGCATCCACTATGGGAAGAATGCATTCTGGTTGGCTGCTGGCCTTAGGAGGACGAGGAGGCGTGTGGAACAGAAGTGAACCCCACCTGAAACCTGAAGCCAAGCAGACTGACTTGCAGACCTGTGAGCAAGAAAAATAAATGCTTAGGATCGTAAGCCACTGACTTTTGGGCGAGTTTGTTATGAAGCATAATTGTGGAAATAGCTAATAGATGTACATACTGAAAAAAAAAAAACCCTACCTTTGTAAGAGTTTCATTTGGGTTAACAAGCTCCTTTTACATTCAGATCCTCATTTCCACACCCTTTGTAGGGAGTGGGTTATATCATTCATAACTTAGTGGTATCCTTTGGCTGTAATGCAGTGACGTCTTTTGCTGGTGAGATTTCATGACCAGAGGTTGCATGAATATATCCTCTTATATATTAATATAATTAGACACCCCTACTTAATTATGTATTGGGGGAATTTACATATTTTACAACTTTATGTAGGCTTTTTGATTGCTTTAAAAAGGAAATTTGAGTGACTGAAAAATTCTGTAAAATAGTTTTTAGTTGCATGTAATTAATTTCACTATAGTTTGGGAGAAAATAAGTTTAATAGACCATATTAGGTAGCTCAAAGAAGGTGAAGACAGGAGACACAGGTCTGGAGGCTAAGCTGATAGGGGCAGTGCTCTGAGAGTAAACCATGACTGTGTCAGCAAGGACCCTTTTATTTTTATATCTGCTGATGGGACCTCACAGCTTCTGCTGCCTTAATGGGCTACTGGACCCTAGAACCTCTGCCACTCATGTCCCTGCTGCCCTGAGTCTGGGAACCTGTGTCATCACCCTTATTAGAAAAGATTCTGCTTCCTCAAGTTCTCTTCTGAATGAAAGGCTTTTATGAGTACAGCTCATTGGTGGTGCCTAGATCACATGCCTGTATCCTAGCTGCAAGGGAGCCTGAGGAAGTGAGCTTATAGCTTCTACCTTAGGAAAGCAAGACTTAAAATGTGGAAAATTACTGAAACCTAGGTAGGTTGTTCAAAAGATACCAGGTAGTCATAAAGCTTGAAAAATGTCCATATAAATCCATAATATCTATTTTAAAACCAACCTTTAGTTACTGTTAATTAGTATAGTAACTTTAAAAAAGTGAAAATAAAGGTAGTTTATCCAATTAAAAATTTTTAAAAATTTTTTGGCCATGCCATGGGGCATGCAGGATCTTACTTCCTCGGCCGGGGTTTGAACCTGCACCCCATGCAGTGGAAGTGTAGAGTCTTAACCACTGGACCACCAGGGAAGTCCCATATCCAATTAAAAAAAAAAAAAGAGCACTAGTGTAAAACAAAATTGCAAAAGTACCTCTGGCCTTATAGGCATGTATTTCTCAAGTAGGCACTTTCTTTAAAATATCCCATAAAAACAAATATATCAAGTAGAAAAATTTTTACATCAAAATCTCATTGATTTAGATTCCACTTACTCAAAATTTGTGATCATCAATTTGACTAAATTGGTTTATTAGTTTCACAATATGGCATTGTTTATAACACTAAGTTAAAAAATTCTCAAACTTCAGAATCATCTATCTACCATTCTATATACTTAATTTAACATTTTTCTTTTTCATCAAGCTGGTAGCATTGTTTGATTTCCTTTAGGGCTTGGCAGTCATAAATCTACCTTTAAAAATCTACTATATAAACTGTTCATTAAGTCAGCGACTCAATTCCTCCTTGAGAACTGTGGGCACAGATACAAAAAGGTTAGTAAGTTTTTTGGTGGGAAAATGGAGAAAATGAAGTTTTCTTCTGAGTAGTTCCACTTCCACAGTGAAATGAAAAAGTTATCACTGAGAATAACTGGCCCAGGGACAGAGAAATTGTCAATAGAACAAAACAGAAGGCTCCCAGTTGGGGGAATGGCTGTAGGATGCTGGGGAGACAGAAGAGTGTGGAAATAGTTTTCCTGACTAGTGAGAAAGAGATGAACTTGGGACAAGTTATAAGGTTGCCAGGCACAGCGAGGGCCCAGTTGAAATGATCATATATTAAACTGAGATCAGATAGCATAGTTGCATGTTTGTCTCTACCACATTGGGCCTTTTGGGTGCAATGCAGAGTAGGCAAAGAGTTGGGTTTTTATGAGGGCTGGGTTTTGCTCGGAGAGTACATCAGAGGAAGAGAGGGCAAAAGTATTGGAGGGTAATTGCTGGGAAGAGATTGTAACCATGGGCCATAGAATCTAAGATACATGTAGAGGGCGTGAAGACATGGAGAGTGGTGGACGGTAAGCAGTAGGTCAGTGGATTGGAAGTCCTGGTGAGGTCAGAGAATTGTTGGAGTTAAAGTATTGAAAAGAGTAGATGAAAAGTAAATGGTGCTGGTGATTGATGGAGAGGGTTGAAACAGACTTTGGAGGTAGCACAGCTGTTGTCATCGGGCTCCAGGCTCTGGCTCTGGTAGTGGGAGGATGAGATGAGTGGAGGACAGAGAAGAGCTGGTCAGGGAGTTAGGAGCCAGGATGTTGAATGCACTGTATGAGTGACGTTGAGGTCCCTGATAATGTTGGCAGAGTGGGAGTAGAGGGTGGCGTCGTGAGCCAGTGGTTAAATGAGGCGGCATGTTGGTGTGTTAGCTGTAGAAAGGATGCAGTGGGGGTGTCATCCAGCAGCACGTACCCCAAAAGAGCTGGGAGGGAGAGAAGAATAAAGGCCTGGAAGCAGCAGTGGGCAGTAATGGGGCCACTCAACCCAGCTTTGTGGGGCCTGGGAGAAAATAATGCCATCACTTGAGGAGCTTCATGGAAAACAGTGTCCGTAGGACGTAGCCAGGGTTTGGTTAGAATGAATCCTATGTACGTGTTTTAGTAAAAAAGTGGAAGCTAGCGTGAGGAAGCAGTGATCTTCTTTATAGCTACACCAATAACGATCCTGTAGATAGTGTATATACAATTGCAGCAGCATGGTATAGTACTTAGGAAAAGTAGACTGATTTTTATCCATTTAATCAGCATTTAGTCCAACCAGTACCTTAAAAATGTAGTATCAGGAATGAATTTTTAAATTAAAAATTAATAATGTTGCTTTGGGCTGGCTAATACAGGACTCCAAGATAGTAAGTCAATAGCATCTTTTTTTGGGGGTGTGTGTGTTAATAACTCCCCATAATTGAATGAGATAAAAAGTTCTTTTAAATCTAAAGCAGATGCTTGGATTTATTATCCTGCTTCTTCATTTTAGTGTTTGGAAAAAGTATGATTTCACTTTTTCATTCTCATTTGTTTCATTTTAAATTTTCAAGTGTGTTTTGGCTAAGATATATGATAGAAATGAACACGCAAGAGAAAACAAGGTTCTAAGTCATTTATCTAAACATATGTAATGAAATTATGAAACTTGGACTTGTTCATTGTAGTTCAATGCTAGTTTACTTCAAGCACCTATAAATCATGTATTTGTGTGTGTTTTGGTATATTAAGATAAGTAGAGAACCACAGAATTTATTTTTGAAAGTGATTTTAGATATCATTTAATTTAATCTTCCTTAAGCCATCGTTTAGGCTAATTAAACCATTGCAATGCCAGCACACTTGAAAGATGACTGGTGCTGGACTGCTTGTAATCCTCATATTAAGTTACCTCTGTTAGGATCCAACCCGAAAGTGCTTCGGAAATATTGAAAAGAAGAGAATAGTTATTGAATTATGTTCAGCTTAATTATTTTGCTTAGGTCAGTGAAATATGTGACATTTCCATTACCGTTAGCCCTATTTTAAAGTGTGTATTTGTTTCTGAGTAGGCTGATCTGGTTTTTACAGCAACTGAATCAACTTTTGACCTGTTTGGTGGCTGCATTAGTTATGTATATTATTTGTGAATTAGTAGATATATTACACATATATTTTTGTTATATGGATTATATAATTATATATGTGGATTGTTTTGTATGAATAATATATATGGTGTATATTATATGGCTATATTTTACTTATTTGGAGAAAGCACATATACACAACTACTTATATATTAGAACTTTGCAGGAGGACAATGAATTTTGATGTGTGATTGTCTCTGATCCCTCATTTAGCACTTCACCTGCTTTGTAGAGCAAGATCCGTTCTCCGTGCTTGTAATGCCACTGGGTCAAGAATATACTGTTACCCTTAACCTGAAGGGATGTGCGTTTACACGTTTAATTTATTGCACAAATAATTTTATAACAGCAATAATGGAAATAAAATTCTGAAATCATGTAGAGGTGATCCAATGCATCAATATTTTTATTTTCCTTCCAGTCTTTTTTTTTTTTTTTGCGGTACGTGGGCCTCTCACTGTTGTGGCCTCTCCCGTTGCGGAGCACAGGCTCCGGACGTGCAGGCTCAGCGGCCATGGCTCACGGGCCCAGCCGCTCCGTGGCATGTGGGATCCTCCCGGACTGGGGCACGAACCCGTGTCCCCTGCATCGGCAGGCGGACTCTCAATCACTGCGCCACCAGGGAAGCCCCCAGTCTTTTTATATATGGATGCATGCTTTTTAAAAAACAGGATTTAGTCACAGCTTACATATATCTCTTTATTCAGCGCAGCTCTTCACCCTGAATATTGTATGTTTAGTGGAGATGAGTACTTGTAATTATGGAACATGGTTTTTTGTTTTGTTTTGTTGTGTTTTGTTTGTCAAATAGAACAGAAGAGTTTTTTCAATACTTGGGGTGTTTCTGACTAACCAAAATGAGTAGCGGGACTCGAGAAATTTTGCTAAAGTTCGTCTGATATTTAATTAGCACTTTAGTTGGAGATTTCATGGTAATAAAGTTGATCCATGTTCTGGTATTTTTTGTGGGGATAATCTTATTTGAACGTCACAGAGTCTGATTTTAAAAAAAATATTTTTTGAACACAGTTTTCAGCGGGTGAAGGCACCTTCCTTCCTTGATCACCTTGCCCGTGGGGATGGAGTTGCCAGGATCCAGGGGAGACCGAGGGCATTATAGAAATGGGTGGCGTTTTCTTAAGCGCATAAAACCAGGGTAAGAAACGCCTGCATTGGACAAGGGCTCATCTTGCGTGGGAGGAGATTTCCCAGGGCTCCTTGTAAACCTTTGATGAAAGGAATGACCCTGGCTAATAGAATGCCCTCAATTCTTCTCTTTTCTTCTTAAAAAAAAGTTGCATTTAAAGTTTGGTAGGGTAAAAATTTCTCATTGTCAAAACCTGATGAAACAAAGATGTCCTTCTTGGTCAAGTTGAAAACTTTTAGCAGTCTGTCACCTCTCTAGAAGTAATAGTTTTAGTTCAAAATTTTATTTTGTTCTATATGAAAAACACAAATAACATTCCATTCCACTAGATTATTCAGTTTTGTCCTCTGGACGCTGTCAAATAAACTGACAACTACATTGTTCGGGTAGCTTGGAAACAAATAATTTTGTTATTAAGTTGAAATAACATCATGATAACATCATGATAATTTGATTTAAAATGATGGTGGAAGTCAGTGTAGCTTTCACAAGTTTGATATTAGATTTTTACTGTGTGTTCTTTGTGTACCTGTTTTTAATCTAATCTTGACATTTTTTAAAAAGAAGTTTGTAGAGTTGTTGTTGTTGTTTTAATTAAACTTTCTGTTGGATTTTTAAATGTTTGCCTGGAAAGCGTAGATAGAAAGTGCTCTTTTCCCTCTTTATAAGTTTTGACTAAAAATTAATTGGGTGAGCTGTTTAATATTTTTACCTTCTGATAAATGACATGGATTTACAGAATAGATAAATGAAGGTAAATTACTTTCTCTTTAAGAAAGTAATTGCTCTAAAAGATTTTTAGAGGCCAATTCTCTGAGGCATTTCAAGTAGGACTTGGTTAACTAAAGTATAACTTACAGTTAACCGTAAGAAACCAGTATTTCGTAGCATCTGATATGTTTAGGCATTTTTTTTCTTGGCTGTGTGTGTCACGTGTAGCATTTTTCTGGAGCCTGTCTTAGCAGAGGTAAGTGCATATGTCTCATTAGTTGGTGATGGCGCTGTCCAGTTGGCCCATTCAGTTTATTAATGAGGCCAAGGTTTGGGCTCTGTCCCTGGACAAGCCAGTTCCTGTAATTTCTCTCTCCCCTGTACACATTAGACTGCACTAGTTATCACTGGATGCCTGTGAATCCTTAGGAACAGATATTTTGGGCACAAGTCTTTGCAATTTGAGACCAACGGTTATGTTTATTCCTATAGAGAACTGGAGTGATGAAGGAAAGAGGTTTTTTCCCCCATGTTCGGTGTTATGGTTAGCCAAAGGTTAATCAGAAAACTCCCTTTATTTCACTGATGAGTTTTGAAAAGACTTCTAAAATATATTGAAATTAAGCCATGGTTGAAGTTCAGTGTACATTTTTGCCTTAGAATAGAAGCACAGTCATATTTTTATTTGGTTCTTATTATAAGCTGTCTCAGGATAATTGTTCTCACCATCTTTCATGGTTAATTCTCTAGATGATTTTATAAAAGGAAGCTCAAATATTTAGCATTCTACAAGACCTACTGGGATCATCCAGTTTAATTTTCTCACCTTACCAAGTGAAGAGATAGGATCCTCAGGGAACCCGCTAAGGTCACATAGCTTGTTAGGCCCAGCTCCAAGTTTACCATGCAAGTTCCTTCACCAGCTTGACCCACTCTCTGCAACGCTGTTTCCAGGGAGTGGGGTTTCTACCCACCTGGAATATCAGCTTCCAGCCTTAGCATTTTCCTTATTCTTGACTTAAATCGGATTCTGGTTGGCCCTCCGTATCTGTGGGTTTGCATCCGTGGATACGGAGGGCCGACTGTAAAGCACCTGAGGATCTTTGGATTTTGGTATCCATGAGGGGTCCTAGAACCAGTCCCCCTCAGATACCCGGGTATGACTTTATAGTTAAAACATTCTAGTGAGTATTGTGAGATCTTACCGTGAAGCATTTTAAGGTTATTGTCGCTCTGCTCAGATCTACGTAAAACTTGGCATTCTTTCTTGCTTAAGACATAACTGTCCTCATATGAGAATTTATTATTTCTTTATGTGGGCATTTCTAAACAAACTTTTATTGAAAAAGAAAATATCAAAATGACTAGAAAAAACAAAAGGTAGGAAAGATTTTGGAGGGAGGAGGAGATAGTAAGAACTTTTGAATACTTACTATGTGCTAAATAATTCAAAAGGGTATAAATGGGATGCTTGCCAGTTCCTGTTCTTAGGTTTTTAGGAATTCTGCATAATGGAAAAAACACCTTTCAACAGAAATACCGGGCATACACAGCTAAATCACAGTTATCTTGTTTTCAATCATTTTGTGGAATTATCTCCTCTTCAGAAAATAGTTTTAAATAATATTTTTTGTTATATTATTGTTTGCTTTGCTTAAGTGTGGTTTTCACTGGTATCTCAAACAGTGACATCCCAGCAAATTCTGGAATACAGAATTCTTGCTCAAGTTTAACTGTTCTTTACTTATCTGCAGTCAGTTGGGGAAGGGGACTCCCATTTGAGGAGTTGTTAAAAAATATATTTAGGGACTTCCCTGGTGGCACAGTGGTTAAGAATCTGCCTGCCAGTGCAGGGGACCCGGGTTAGAGCCCTGGCCTGGGAAGATCCTATATGCCGCGGAGCAACTAAGCCCGTGCACCACAACTACCGAGCCTGAGCTGTAGAGCCTGTGAACCACAACTCCTGAGCCCGCGTGCCACAACTACTGAAGCTGGCGCACCTAGAGCCTGCGCACCACAACAGGAGAAGCCACCGCAATGAGAAGCCTGTGCACTGCAACAAAGAGTAGCCCCCAGCTCGCAGCAACTAGAGAAAAACCTGCGGGCAGCAACGAAGACCCAGTGCAGCCAAAAATAAATGAATTAATTAAAAAAATATTAAACAGTGTTTTATGATTTTTTTTTGTTTGTTTCTTTAACTACACGATGGATTGCCAAACCACATGCAGATGATTGGCAGGTATCTGCTGTTTGGGATTATTGGAACCACTTTTCTGTTGGTGTTTAGAGTTGAGCTTTGATCACAAACAGCTGTGTTACGTCTTAGCCCAACAGATGACAGGTATGATACTGAGAGGAAAGTAATCTGGAAGGCTCTAAAACCCATTTTGAAATTTTATCCGCTAACAAAATGTATATTAATTAGGACTTTTTTTTTGTTGCAAGTGCCAGAAAACTCAACCACACCTGGCTTCAGAGTTGTTGGCTCAGGTGCCTGAAGAGCCCAAGGGTGAAACTGGTTTTAGGGCAGGGCTGCCTATAGGGGCCTAAAGGGTTTCGTTGGGGCCCAGTTTCTCTCTATCTCTTAATCCTGTGTCTTCTGTGACAACTCAGTTTTCAGGCTGGCTTACCTATGTGGCTGAAAGACAGCTGCCATACGTTCAACCTACATCTCTGTAGGTGCCAGTTCAGTGAAGAAGAGGCCCCCACCAGTGATCTCACTGTTTCTCTCTGGTCCTGATTGGTTATGGTGTCAGTGGTTGAACCAATCAAGGGGACTGCAGTACACTGTCTGGCCACTTCCAAGTCACATAATCCACCCTTGTAGAGAGCTGGGGAGAGCTTGAGTTCTCAAAAGAAAGTAAGGGTGTTATACCAAAAGAAGGGGTGATGGATGCTGGGTGGTCAGAGAATAACAAATAGCGACCACAATATAGGTGATAATTTGTGCTCTCCACCTCATAAAGTAATCATTATGTGATTTTGCATTTACTGTGAAATGTCATAGAATCTGTCACTTTATAATACTAGGAAGGGAGTGAGATAAACTATTTTTCTCTTTCTGTAAAACTAACATTAAAATGCCTTTTGGTGGAGGGCTGGTATTAGTATTTGAAGCCACTTTCGGCAGACTGTCTCTCCAGTGGGACTTGTCCCTGAACCAATAAGACTCTTTTTGAATGTTATGTGTCCTGTAGCCCTTGCTCCTTCCGGCACATGAGGTTTGAGCTTGTTCCTATGTAGTAAGACAGTAAATGAAATCACCTGTATGTTAAAGTTAGGGCGACCCACAGGATGTCAGTGTGGTAAGAGGCTTCGATGGAATGTCTGAACCGTTCTGATCAGACTTGGGAAAATGTGAAAGTCTTGCCTCTTAGAAGGGCGAAATAATAAATTTAAAATATGCTCCGTCTATAAGACGATTCAAAAAGTAATTGATACCTAAATAGAAAATAACTCTAACTCTTGCTAACAAAAGCAGCAAGAAGAGCTGGGTCCTGGGGCAGGACCTGCTAAGCCTCTAACCAAAGCCATTTCTAGCTTTCGGGGTGGTGCCGGCAGTGCATAGATCCTTGTCTTCACCCTGGCGCTGAGATGGGAGGGGCTGTCTCTGTGTTAGTGGCCCCCACTGACAGTTTGCTGAGTTCACCAGTGAGGGTACTGGTGAATGGTGGTCATCTCCACTGCTGCCCACAATAGCCCTGCTGTCTACGCTGTATGTACATAACCTCAATGAATATACTGTAGATGTGCTGTAGATGTTGGTGCATCTGCCCGCTTCCATTTCTTCTTTCTTCTCCAGCTACTTTTCTTTCAATTTCTTTTCCACTATTTCAAGCACTCAGTTTTTTCCTTCTTCTTCCCGGTTCTCTCTTTTCTGAGCTTAGTGATCACTAAAGGTGGACAGAGGTATCACTTAGCCTGTTCACAGATGACCTTTGGATCTTTTGGCCGTGACCAACCCCAGCACTGTATATGACTGTATTTGCTGTTAATGCGGTAGGTTTCATCACATGTAGACAAAACAGGTCTATCTCGGTTCATAATCATAACACTACGTACACATCTCCAACACCCCTTTTATCGCAGGGATTTGCTATGTGAAATCAAGCCTGAGTTTTTGTTACAGTAATTGAGTATTTATTGGTGATACAATATGGGATAAATATGCAAAGTATGGGCCATTCTTATCAATAATGGAAATAGTGACATCATATCTACCTTTATCTTTGCCACGATGACTTTATTTCTCAATAAAAGGGAAATTACTACAAGACTGGGTTTGAAAAGCTAGTTAGCACAAGCAGTGTGGTAAAGAAAGTTGCTTCTTTCTCCTTAAAAATTTTTTTGAATGGCATGTGTATTTTATTCATTTTAAATTTTTGTCAGAGTTTCAAAGTACATAACTCATGATTTTAATAAGATGCAGCAGTCCCCTCTGTACTTCTTCCAACCTCTAATTCCTTCTCTCCAGAGACAGCCACTTGTAAGCCTTTGATTTTCTTTCTGGCACCTGTCTATTCTATATATTGCTATTTGTAAGCTTAAAGTTTTTTAGATGTTATCTACTGACTTTTTGATATGGAAGAAGAAGATCTATTCTTTGTTAAACCGCCCCTCCCGATCCACCCAATATAGTTATGTCCCATTTTTTTGGTTATTCAGTATCCTTTGTTTACAGGCAGACCCCAGAGATATGGTGGGTTGGGTGCCTTAATAAAATGAATATTGCAATAAAGTGAGTCACACGAATTTTTGGTTTCCTAGTGCATGTAAAAGTTATGTTTACACTATGCTGAAGTGTGCAATAATAGCATTATGGCTAAAGAAATATAGATACCTTAATTAAGAAATAACTTGTTTGATAAAAAGTGCTAACCATCACTGAGCCTTCAGTGAGTCATAATAGTAACATCAGAGATCACTGATCACAGATCACCATAATAAATATGAAAATTATGAAAAAGTTTGAAACATTACAAGAATTACCAAAATGTGACACAGAGATATAAAGTGAACAGATACTGTTGGAAAAATGGCGCCGATAGACTTGCTTGAAGCAGGGTTGCCACAAACCTCCAGTTTGTAAAAAAAGTGTGATATCCATGAAGTGGAGTAAAGCAAAGGGCAATAAAATGATGTATGCCTGTATTTGGACTATTAAATATTGTTTGTGGCTGAGCCAATGAATGTACTATGATTATACTTTCTTTCTTGAAAACCTTTTTTCTTTTTTCCTAGAGGTGCTAATTTCTTTTGTACCTACTTTATCTCCACACTCTGATAGTCTTAAAAGTCCTTTCACTAGATCTACATGCATTAGGTAATCTATCAATTCTACAATTTTTTTCTTGAGATGTTCCTCCCAGAGCTTTTTGTCTCCTACTCTAATCTGGACTGCTTTTTCTCTGAGTTTGTTGAATAGCTTTGTCCTGGGATTCCCTTCACCATTACACTGGGCTTTCCTTTTGCTCTTTTTTTTTTTTTTACTCTTGGATACCATGTCTTCTTTCTTGGTTTGCTCCCTCTTTTTGGTGGAACACATCCTCCAGTAGCTTTCTGAGAAAAGGTATGTGGTTGGTAAATCTTGAGTCCTTACTTGTCTAGAATCATCCTACCCTTCACAGTTGGTCAATAGTTTTGGCTGAGACTACTTCAAAACTTTTCTCTCTGTAGGTGAAAGATAATTCTGGTGAGTTTATATATTTTTTTGGTGAAATCATTTTCATTAAGAGTTTTGAAGGTATTTCTCTATTATTTTCTATATTAAGAGAGAAATTGACATAATATCTAAAGCATAGACTTTTAAAAAATTTGCTTTGCCTTTTATTGATAGTTTGAAATGAACTAGAATGAATGTTCTAGCAGTTTTGTATTTACTTACTTGAATTTGTTGTTTTTATCTTATTGCTCCCAGGCAAAATCTTTCTCTCTTCAGGTAAAAAATAATTCTGTTGATTTTCCTTCAGTATTTGGTTTTCAAATGTCACTAAAAGAATGATGGTTTCATACCTTGACTCTGGGTTTTCTCAATATAAGAAATACCAAGATTTCGTCATTTGTACCTCCATTAAAAAGGGAAAAAATCATATATTAAATAAACATCCAAGTACATCCTGTATATTTTGGATTTATTGTTACTGCCTACTGAATATTCACATATACATCATATTTTTGTCAAGTTCATCTGTGACACTCAGTGGACAATGCCAGATCCGTAGAAATTTCATTTGTTCAGAAATTATCTAATTATTTTATGCATTTTTATTGTTTTCATGCTCATCTTCCCCGTTTCTTTCTTTTTTTTTTTTTTTTTTTACGTATGCCCCCTCTTTTTTTTTTTTTTTTTTTTTTTTTTTTTTTTTTTTTTT